>NC_041381.1:52248333-52248995 GCF_002162155.2 Triticum dicoccoides | reverse complement strand
GGGAGAGGGCGAGGGAGAGGGAAGGCGAGGAGAGGGCGAGGGAGGGAGAGGGCGAGGGCGAGGGCGAGCAGTGGGTCAGGGCAGCGGCGGCGGCGGCAGTGGATCAGGGAGAGGGCGAGGGCGAGGGAGGGAGAGGGCGAGGGAGAGGGAACTGGCGAGGGGGAGAGGAAAGGGGGGACCGGGCGAAGGGGGAGAGGGAAGGGGGGATCGGGCGAAGGCACAATACTAATGGCGCACCTCACCGTGGTGTGCCATTAGTATATCCATACTAATGGCGCACCTCACCGTGGTGCGCCATTAGTAGTTTTTTTATTTCAACTCGAGCCAACAGGTTATGTACCACCAGAACTGATCCACATCAAGTCCCCTCTACTAGCTCGACTGGTCAGCAGCTAGTTCTCACACCAGGAGGTCCTGGGTTCGACTCCCAGGCTCCACAATTTTTTTTTAGCATTTAAAAAGCTGTTTGATACTTATTTGTGTTTAAATATGTTCAAACTTGTTTAAATAATAACAGTAATATTTTTTATAAGACAGTAGCATTTAAAAAGCTGTTTGATACTTATTTTTTTATAAGACGGTGCGCGGGGTGCGGGGGGTCGGCGGCGGCGGTTGAGTAGGGGAATCGAGGGTGCGGGGGGTCGGCGGCGGCGGCCGGTGGA
>NC_041381.1:52234498-52248265 GCF_002162155.2 Triticum dicoccoides | reverse complement strand
GAGGGAGAGGACGAGGGAGAGGGAAGGCGAGGAGAGGGCGAGGGAGGGAGAGGGCGAGGACGAGGGCGAGCAGTGGGTCAGGGCAGCGGCGGCGGCGGCGGTGGATCGAGAGGGAGAGGGAACTGGCGAGGGGGAGAGGGAAGGGGGGACCGGGCGAAGAGGGAGAGGGAAGGGGGGATCGGGCGAAGGCACAATACTAATGGCGCACCTCACCGTGGTGCGCCATTAGTATATCCATACTAATGGCGCACCTCACCGTGGTGCGCCATTAGTAGTTTTTTTATTTCAACTCGAGCCAACAGGTTATGTACCACCAGAACTGATCCACATCAAGTCCCCTCTACTAGCTCGACTAGTCAGCAGCCAGTTCTCACACCAGGAGGTCCTGGGTTTGACTCCCAGTCTCCACAATTTTTTTTTTAGCATTTAAAAGCTGTTTGATACTTATTTGTGTTTAAATATGTTCAAACTTGTTTAAATAATAACAGTAATATTTTTTTATAAGACAGTAGCATTTAAAAAGCTGTTTGATACTTATTTTTTTATAAGACGGTGCGCGGGGTGCGGGGGGTCGGCGGCGGCGGTTGAGTAGGGGAATCGAGGGTGCGGGGGGTCGGCGGCGACGGCCGGTGGACTGGGGGGGTGCTCGGCGGCGAGGGGGACCGGATCTGGCGAGGTGGGATAGAGATCGAGATGGAGGGGGCCGGGATCGAGATCGAGTGTCCATGAAATTTAAAAATATTCATGATAGTTCAAAAAGTACCCATGAAATACAATCGAGAAATGAAGGCTACGATTTAAATACAATCGATCTTAGCTAGCTATCTGTTCACAATCTTCTTGCCCTTCTTTTTCGCAAATGGAGTTCTTCTGTGGAACGGACGTCCTTTAGGTAGGGTGGTCCTGCTTCTTCTTGTGGTGTATGCTGCTACTTCATCATCGTCGTCATGTTCGATCCTCGGGTCGCCGTACTTGTCGAAGTCTTGCTCATTGGCTATTCCATCCATTCCGATGATCTTCCTTTTGCCTCTCCTCACGACGACACGACTGGGCTTTGGCGGGTCGGTAATGAAGAAGCATTGGTCCACTTGGGAAGCCAGTACCCATGGCTCATTTTTCGCGGTGACGTTTGCGCCCGCGGTCTTGGATTTGGCTTCGGGTATAACCATGGTGGTGAAATACCGGTCTTCTTTTATGACGTTCTTGGCCCATCTAACACGGAACATCGGGACCTTCTCTCCAGCGTAGCTCAGCTCCTAGATCTCCTCGATCCTTCCGTAGTATCTGTCCTTGTCGTTACCGGTGTAGGATTCCATCGTTACCCCGGAGTTCTGATAACCATCGCTCTTCATGTCCTTGGCCTCGGTGTAGAATGTGTAGCCGTTGATATCGTACGCCTCATAGGTCATCAGGTTGTGCTCGGCCCCCTGTGACAAGGCGAATATGAGTTGTTCTTCCGCGGAAGAATCCTCATGTAAAGGGTACGACAGAAGCTTCTGCTTGAACCAACGCGTGAAACATGAGTTGTGCTCTTTGAGTATATCTCCGTCCGTCCTCTGTTGGCCTCGGTCATTGTACGTCTTCTTAATGAAGGTTTTGTGCTCTACCACCCAAGGATCGACCACGTCTATGTGTTGTAGCACGACTAGGTTTGCTCTTTCAAAGTCGGCGAGTCGACCCTCGAAGTCGACATGCATTTCGCGGCGACCCTCACGGTGACCCCATCCAGCGAGCCTGCCGAGGTGTCTGTTGACGGGCAGACCAACAGGGTTCTCGATGCCTAGATAATTCGTGCAGTAGGAGATGCACTCTTCGGTCAGAAAGCCCCTGGCTATGCTTCCTTCTGGACGTGACATGTTGCGAACGTATCCTTTGATGACACCATTCATCCTTTCGAACGGCATCATGCTGTGCAGGAACGTCGGCCCGAGTTGGATGATATCCTCCACTATATGGACCAGCAGATGCACCATAACGTCAAAGAATGCGGGCGGGAAGTACATCTCAAGCTCGCATAGTATCACGACGATCTCTTCCTGTAGCCTTCTGAGTTGCCTCACGCCAATCGACTTCCGAGAGATGACGTCGAAGAAGTTGCATAGGACAAATAGCGTTTCACGGACGTGCGCGTCCATGATCCCACGGATTGCAACTGGAAGTATCTGCGTCATCAGCACGTGACAGTCGTGAGACTTCATCCCGCTGAACTTCTGCTTCGCTGGGTCTAGGTATCTGCTTATCTTCCCCGCGTAACCGTAAGGAAGTTTTACTCCTAGGAGGCAGGTGAAAAACTGCTCGATCTCCTCCTGACTTAGAGTGAAGCACGCGGGAGGGTAGTCATTTCCGGTCTTCTTGGCCTTTTTGCCTTTGCAACGACTTTCTGTGTCCTGCTTCGCCTCATCATCATCATCATCATCATCATCATCATCATCATCATCATCATCATCATCATCATCATCATCATCATTATATATAGCGTGAAGCTCCTGCCTGATGCTCATTGATTTCAAGTCTGCCCTTGCTTTCGGCCCATCTTTGGTCCTCTCTGGCATGCTGAGCAGGGTACCAAGCAGACTCTCGCACACGTTCTTCGTGATATGCATGACATCAAGGCTGTGAGGCACACGGTGGATCTTCCAGTACGTCAAGTCCCAGAAAACAGACCTCGTTTTCCATACCTTCAGCAGCGGCTCTGGCGCCTTTCGCTTCTTTCCCGGCTCTGGCGCCTTTTGCTTCATTCCCGGCAGTGGGCAGTCTTTCCAATTTTTCGACAGCTTGTCTATTTCCTCACCGCTCCTCGTACACGGGCGTTTTCGGGGTTCGGTTTCACCATCGAACAGATCCTTGCGTTTCCTCCACGGGTCATCGTCGCGAAGCCACCTTCGATGTCCCATGAACACGGTTTTCGAAGACCCGGGATCTCTATCTAGCTGGCGATACGTTGTGTCATCCATGCACCTTACGCATCCAGAAAATCCGTGGACTACCTGCCCCGCAAAATATCCGTAACCGAGATAGTCGTGCACCGTCGTGAGCAGTGCGGCTCTCATAGGGAAATATTCTTTCTCTGCGGCGTCCCACGTATTGGCTGGCGTTTTCCACAGCGTGTCAAGCTCCTCTTTTAGCAGCCCCAGATACAGATTGATGTCGTTCCCTGGTTGTTTCGGGCCTTCAATTAGCATACTCATGTGAATGTACTTCCTCTTCATGCACAACCAGGGGGGAAGATTGTACATCCACACAAACACAGGCCAGGTGCTATGTGTGCTTCTCTGGCTGCCAAACGGATTGACTCCGTCAGTGCTCGCGCCCAGCACGATGTTCCTTGGATCGTTCCCAAATTCTGGGTATTCGAAGTTCAACGCTTGCCACTGGCTCGCATCCTTAGGGTGACTCAGCATCTTGTCTTTTTTATCTATCTCCGGATCATTTGCGTCATCTTCTCGCTTCTTCTCCTCCCTATCCGCGTGCCAACGCAGGAGCTTTGCTACCTTAGGATCCGCGAAATACCACTGCAGACGAGGAGTGATCGGAAAGTACCACACCACTTTTCGAGGAGCTTTCTTCCTCTTCTTGTATCGAGTGACACCGCACACCGGACATATGGTAGACTCCGCGTGCTCGTCCCGATAAATGATGCAATTGTTCATGCACACATGGTATTTCACGTGCGGTAAATCCAGAGGACACACGATTTTCTTCGCCTCCTCCAAACTGGTCGGGCACTTGTTCCCCTTGGGAAGACGTTCGTGCCAGAATGACATGTTCTCGTCGAAGCATGCGTCGGTCATTTTGTGTTTTACCTTCATCTCCAGAGCCATGAGCGTTACTTTCAGGCGGGTATCCTCGGGCCTGCATCCTTCATACAATGGAGTAACCGCGTCTAACTCAAGTTGATCCATCTTGGCTTTCTCTCAGGCGGCAGCTCTTGCGTTATCTGTCTGCTTGAGAAGCGGCTCTTGAATATGAGGGTCCTGCACCCAGCCCATTGATGGTCCAGCGTCGTCTGCTCCGCCGGCATCATCATCATGTCCTGCATCTTCTACATGATGACTGTGTACAACATCACCGTCGTGATCATCTCCTGGGGATTCTTCGTCTTCTCGCCCCCCCGAGCCGCGGTGGTTGTCTTGCTGCCCTTCCTCATTTCTTGCCCGGCCCCCATGGACGACTTCGTAGTCATCTTCATCACCTTGCCACCGATAGCCATCCATGAAACCACGCAAGAGCAGGTGGTCCCGCACCTGCCCGGAATCCGGGTCCGCAATAAGGCTATTCAGCTTGCATCTTCGACACGGACATCTTATCTCCGTCTCGTTCTTTTGAAGCATCTCGGCCTTCACGGACCTCAAAAACCTATTCACGATGCCTTCGGTCATCGTGCGGACCATGGTCGCCTGCGGGGTAGAGCAAAACGATATTTTAGAACCAAGAAAAAATTTGGCATGACTTTCCCTAAAAATAGGACCAAAAGAATGCTTAATGCCAAAATTCTCGCCGAAACGGAAATGAATCAACATTCCGGCAAAATATTGGCAACTATCGCATTTCAAATACCGGTACACCTCCAAACACAAACACATATGCAACACCACAAACATATGCAACACCACGAACATACATAGATCTAGCTAGGCCATAAAAAGTGCATGTGCACATTGTTGTAGGGAGAACAACATAAATATAGCTTCCCCCCTTACTTACCTAGCAAAACAAGGTAACTTAACCACTTAATTTGAATGAATCTATGGTGGAAATGAGGTGAAAAAGAGGAGGCACCCGAGACAAGGAGGAGGCGGTGGAGAGAATGAAGTGGGGAGAAAGTGAGTGTGGGAGGAGAGGCTATCCAAAATATCTTGTTGCTGCCCACTTACTAATGGCACACCAGCAACAAATGCGCCATTAGTAATCCAGGTTACTAATGGCGCACCCCCTGGTGGTGCGCCATTAGAACTTTTGCAAAAAAAGGAATAAAAGCAATAATAAAAAAATAACATTAGTGGCGCACCTGCTGGCTGGTGCGCCATTACTAGGTACAACTAGTAATGGCGCACCACCCGGGGATGCGCCATTAGTATGTTTGGACAGGCGCACTAGTTCAAAAAAATTTTTGGCACTAATGGCGCACCGTGGTCAGGGTGCGCCATTAGTAGTTTCAACACTAATGGCGCATCAGAAGGTGGTGCGCCATTAGTATATACTAATGGCGCACCACTTGTCTGGTGCGCCATTAGTGTCATTTCCATCTATAGCCCTTTTCCTAGTAGTGATATATCTATTCCAAGGAGTAATGCCTACATAAAAATTGCGAAGAAGAATGGAAGTAGATTGCTTCCTAGTAGATCTATTTTGAGCATTGCAAATTCTATGCCAAGCATCTTTTAGATTTTCTCCCTCCCTTTGTTTAAAATTAAGAACTTCATGATAAGGAGTGTTAATGATGATAGGAGGACTAGCCATGATGAAGAGATAAACAATCTAACACACGAGCACACAAAAGGCAAGTGAAAGAGAGAGGAGAACGGGAAAGAGAGGGCGAATAAAACGGCAAGGGTGAAGTGGGGAGAGGAAAACGAGAGGCAAATGGAAAATAATGTAATGTGAGGGAGATGAGTTTGTGATGGGTACTTGGTATGTCTTGACTTGAGAGAAGACCTCCCCGGCAACGGTGCCAGAAATCCTCCTTGCTACCTCTTGAGCATGCATTGGTTTTTCCCTTGAAGAGGAAAGGGTGATGCAGCAAAGTAGCGTAAGTATTTCCCTCAGTTTTGAGAACCAAGGTATCAATCCAGTAGGAGGCTCCTCAAAAGTCCCACGCACCTACACAAACAAACAAGAACCTCGCAACCAATGCGATAAAGGGATTGTCAATCCCTTAACGGAAACTTGCAAAAGTGAGATCTGATAGAGATAGTATGATAAGATAAATATTTTTGGTATTTTTATGATATATATTGGAAAATAAAAGATGCAAATAAAAGTAGATGGAAAACTTATATGATAAAAGATAGACCCAGGGGCCATAGGTTTCACTAGTGGCTTCTCTCAAGATGCATAATTATTACGGTGGGTGAACAAATTATTGTCGAGCAATTGATAGAAAAGTGCATAGTTATGAGAATATCTAGGAATGATCATGTATATAGGCATCACGTCCGCTACAAGTAGATCGAAATGATTCTGCATCTACTACTATTACTCCACACATCGACTGACTCCTGCCTACATCTAGAGTATTAAGTTCATAAGAACAGAGTAACGCATTAAGCAAGATGACATGATGTAGAGGGATATACTCATGCAATATGATATAAACCCCATCTTTTTATCCTTGATGGCAACAATACAATACGTGCCTTGATGCCCCTACTGTCACTGGGAAAGGACACCGCAAGATTGAACCCAAAGCTAAGCACTTCTCCCATTGCAAGAAAGATCAATCTAGTAGGCCAAACCAAACTGATAATTCGAAGAGGCTTGCAAAGATAACCAATCATACATAAAAGAATTTAGAGGAGATTCAGATATTTCTCATAGATAAACTTGATCATAAACCCACAATTCATCGGATCTCGACAAACACACTGCAAAGCGAGTTACATCGAATAGATCTCCAAGAAGAGGAAGGAGAACTTTGTATTGAGAATCAAAAAGAGAGAAGAAGCCATCTAGATAATAACTATGGACCCGAAGGTCTGTGATAAACTACTCACAACTCATTGGAGAGGCCTCCGTGGTCGATTCCCCCTCCGACGGAGCGCCAACAAAGGCTCCAAGATGGGATCTCGTGGATACAGAAGGTTGCGGTGGTGGAATTAGGTTTTCGTGGTGCTCCTGGATGGTTTCGGGGTACGTAGATATATATAGGAGGAAGAAGTAGGTCGGTGGATGCTCGAGGGGCCCACGAGGGTGGGGGCGCGCCCACCCTTACAGGGCGCGCCGGGCACCTCGTGACCGCCTCGCTCATTGCTTGACGTCCACTCCAAGTCTCCTAGTTTGCATTTGTTCCAAAAAGATCGCTCCCGAAGGTTTCATCCCGCTTGGACTCCGTTTGATATTCCTTTTCTGTGAAACACTAAAATAGGCAAAAAACAGTAATTCGGGCTGGGCCTCCGGTTAGTAGGTTAGTCCCAAAAATGATATAAATGTGTAAAGTAAAGCCCATAAACATCCAAAGCTGGTAATATAATAGCATGGAACAATCAAAAATTATAGATACGTTGGAGGCATATCATGTGTCAACCTTTTTTTTAGGAAAGCCTGAAATCTATGGAAAACAGCATACAACCCATCTGCCATTATTTCTAATAATTTACAGCCCATTTGCTAATTCTTTAGGTTTTTTTGGAGCCCATATTCTTTTTGTTAGCATTACAGCCCATATTGTGGCCACGGATAAAAAATTATACGAAATTTTGCATATTTTGGTGCCGTCTGAACTGTTTTTAATCCCAAAATTTCGAGTCACATTCAAATAAGGATGGCGATGGGTAGGGTATGGGGCGGGTAGAGAAATACCATACCCATACCCGTGTAGTAAATGGGTACAAAATTGTACCCATACCCATACCCATGGGTATGAAACTTTACCCGTACCCATACCCGATGGGTACCCATACCTATTGGGTACCCAACAGGTAGATCAAATAGTACACAAGTAATTCGTAATTTTAACTTCCTCTATAACACATTTGATTAAAAAAATATTGATCTCAACTCAATAATACATAGATGACTACATGATAATTATCTCAAATGAAATTAACAAATTGTAAAAACTTTAACATAGGTTCACAAGCTCACGAGATAACATTAACATAAGTACAATTGTGAATCGCGGGTAAGGTTCACATGTCAGTATAAACGGGTAGGGAATGGGTATATCTATGGGTAAAAGGCTATACCCGTGCCCTACCCATGACTTAATGGGTAGGCTATGGGTACTACCCGTGGGTATAAAATTGTGCCCATACCTTGCCCATGTGGGTACGGTACCCGCGGGTACCCGTACCCATGGGTAAAATTGCCATCCTTACATTCAAACTGATATTAAAAATAAATGTATATCAATATAAAATCCAATAAATTGTCCACGCATAAAAATCAATGCAATTTAAAATCTCGAAATAAAAAAAAAGAAATTTGAAGCTAATTGACGGTTCTATGTTTTAAAAATGTACAACCCATTTCTCATTACTGATAGGCCATTTTCTCGGCCAGTCGAACTGGGCTGGCCATTTTCAGAAAGAAAAAAAAACTACTGGGCTGGCCTGTGGTAAACATAAAAGAAAAGGTTGTCTAGACACACCAGAGTGCGCCGCACAGCCCAGTTTACACCCTGCTTCCATCTCAAAAATAAATTAGATAAATGCCACTCCAATTATGGCGATTCATAAAAATGCCACTGCAATTTCCAAACTTTGAAAAATGCCACTGCAATTTTTGCAAACTTTGAAAAACGCCACTGCAATTTGCGAACTTTGAAAAAATGCCACTCCAGACTTCGAAAATGCTTCTGGAAATGGCATGAAATGGCATTTTTCAAAGTTTGGAATTGCAATGGCATTTCTCGGAAACACCATATTTGGAGTGGCATTTATCAAATTAACCCAAAACAAAGATAACAGGGCGAGCTGTTGGGTCCCTGGTGTCAGCCGCTCGTTGTGCAATTCTCTCGTTTATTGACTACGTTGACAATGGCATGGGACCCAGATGTCAGAAATCCATTAGGAGGAGTCATTTTTTTATTGGCTTGAAATAAGGAGGCACTTGCTTGCATACTGCCATGACCTTGGCGGGTCCTAGCTGTCATCCTCTCCACGTACAATCATCTCCTGATTGTGTACGCGTCAACTTGGTAGGACCACAAGTCAGCCTCTAAACCCGTGGAGGACAAATACAACCCATTTAAAAAAATAACAACCCATTCCATACGTTCAAACGGAAAGTTCAACATTCAGAGCAAAGTAACATGTCTGATCCACATATAGAGTACTGAACTTCCACGTTGACAACCATCATAGCCAAGTTAACTATCTACTCCCACTAATACTCTAGTAGCGTACAAGTACTAACTTACTCTTAGCTAAATAGACGATGCCGGCTGCCATCTGCGATACATGCTAAACACCGGCACCGGCATCCTCTGCCTCGCCTTGGACTTGCCAGAGGTGCAATAGGGCGCGTTGCTCGCGCGCGTTGGCCCTTTCCATGCCGGCATGGTCCACCGAAGCTTCGGATTCTAAGCGGGAAACCCACTTGACGAGCTGGTAGTAAAAATCGGCGTTGCGAACGCGTGTGTGCCCGACAGCCTCTAGGGCTATTTGCCGGGCGTCGGCCTCCATGTAGTCGGCCCAGTTGCGGGCGCTCTGCTCGTGACTCAAAGCGTTCGTGTGCTGCTGCTCCTTGTCCCGCTGGCGGCGCAAATCGGCGATACGCTGCTCCTCCGCCAGGCGGTCGTGCTCCAACAACTCATGCTCCTCCGCCAAGCGGTCGAGCTCCAACAAGTCCTCGATCTCCGCATTGCCATCTAAAGACCGATAGAATGCCTCCTCCCTCCATCTGCCTTCCGGTGAAAAACCGAACACTAGTTTCGGTGGTGACCGCCTCCGGCCTCGTCTATCGCGGACGGGCGGGGGCATGGTGGACGTGGCGAGAGCGAGGATAAGTGGCGAGCGACGTAGGGCCGGTGGGGGCTTATGAGGATATGGCGAGTTGGGTCATGGTGCCACCGGAGAAGGCCGGGAAACAATACGTATAGGCGGAAGGTAGCGCGACGGTCATCGGAATTCAATGCATAAGCAGGCATGGCTTAGCACGCCAGCTTGCCGTGGAAAACTAAAGAAACTGAAATTAGGACTGTGTCGTCTCGTCCCGTCCGTGCTGGGACGCACGCCGGCATGACGGTCAAACTAGTGCACTCCAATCATCTCCCTCCTTGTCAATAATGATTCCACAGATTTAAAAGGCCCACAACAATTAAAGCGCATCTTTTTTCGCATCAGTTAGCTGCCTTAATTACGGCCGGCTGCATGCAGGCACTTAGAATCGCTCATAGCCAGTACGCGGAGCAGCATGCAACGAGTCACAGCCGATGGCATGCATGCAGCCACTTAAATCGCTGGAATTAATTAGGCTTAAACTTCTGCATGCAGCTAATTATTTCCATGCCTTGGTCTTGCTACTTTGCTCATGGGACTAGTAAACCCAGACGGAGGGAGTACCTTGGTTGGTGAGATTTTTGAATTAAGCCCTGCAAACCGGAAAGGAGGTACTAGTACGTGCGTGATCCGATATTTATTCGTGTAGGATCGAGTAGGTGGTTTCTTGAATTGAGCCCTGCAAACCGGAAAGGAGGTAGTACGTGCGTGATCTGCTATTTATCCGTGTAGGATCGAGTAGGTCGGATAGTGTACGTGTAGGATCGAGTAGGTCGGATGGTGTACGTGTACGATCGCATTAGTTGATGAACCTTAGCTAGGAGATAAGGCATTTGCGAACGTTTTTGCCGATAGTTTCTTCAGATTCGCATGGCATTTTCTTCAGAGCAGCTTGTAAGTTTCTTCAGAGGTGGAATTTTTATTCAAAAAACTGCCACTGTGGATCTTTCGACACAACTAAAACTGCCAGGAGCGCATTAGTAGGCTAGCTAGTGATCGATTAGTAACTTGTAAACACTGAGCGAACAGAAATAAGGAACTGTTAATGCATCTCAATGATTCACAGATCATATACAAATATGTAGCTCCAAAAGCAAAGATCAGCCACTTCAAATCTTGCGTCGCAACTAAAACCAACTAGTACAATTCTCATACATAAGATCAACATGTTAATGCATCTCAATGATTCATAGATCATATACAAATATGTAGCTTCAAAAGCAAAGATCTAGAAAAAACATTTGTTCTTCCTACTAACATGGATGCTTCTCTTGGCCAACATTCAGTACAGACTGAAAGAAAATTTTGTTTGTGAAGTCTACAATTCCTCTTGCAAACGTAAGTGGTTTCACCAACATCTGGAACCATGAGAGTGAAACACACATGATGGAGGAACATCCACTGCAATATGATTTGGTCTTCTCTCGATCACACGATGAGACTATTTTCGGAATACAAACTTTAACTTAGGCAAAACGATGCCCAAAATTGAGCATACAATCATTGAATCCTGTCCTGCACCTCCAATGTAGGTCCACCCTGCCAATAAATTCACATCCAAACCACTAGTATTACTATGTAATGACAGTACAAAAAGAGTAGAAAGATAGTAGCAAACCATGTACCTTCGTAATGAACGGCTCATAGTGCCACCAATTGGATATAAAGGTTTGGAAGAAAACATGCTCCTAATTTTGAACTAGTTGGACTTTTTGTGCAGTTCCACTAAAATCGAGCATCCCTGTTTGCATAAATATTGAGAGTGTGATTACTGTAAAAATGACACTAGTTGAAGCATAGACTCACAAATATAAGCATTCCAATTTCTTAATGGGAAAAGGTAGCAAGACTATTTCTAACCACCTGTTTGAAGGAATAAATAAGGCAACAACGGCTGATGTCAGAAAGGCATATATAGTTCTTTCTGAAAGAATGATCGACTCCTGACCTTTCCTCTTCTTTTAAGCATATTTTGTGCAGTTCAAGTAAAATAAAATGCCATTACCGCCTTGACAATTCAGTGACACTGTACAAAAGGAAATGACTTAACATTACATCATGATATCAGGTATGTAGTCCATAGGCATTAGAGACAAACATACAGACCTCCTCTGATAACATAATGAACATTAATTTTAACAAAGGTGTGACTAGCTTTACCGGGGTAATTTGAGTGAACTCTACACCCTCTGTTCCTTAATATAAGACGTTTTCGTGGTTCAATTTAAAGTACCCAAACGTCTAGTATTTAGAAAAATAGGTAGTAGTTTTCTTGAGCACATATCTGGGAAAGCTTGCCACACTTTATTTATGTACATACGCTAATGCAACACCATTTGAATACTACAAATATGCACTAATCCAGTGGTACAATACAATGGTTTTACCAAACAGATTTCAATAAACTCTAGCACTGGACGATTTCTATAAGAATTAACAATACAAAATGTAAAGGTAACAAGTTTCAGCATTGCTATACTAACTGTGCATGAGCATTAAACCAAATACAAAAGTCTGAAGGTAACTAGCATTATTAACTAATGGCAGTATAAAAAATTGCAAACCATGTACCTCCAAGGTAAATATCATTTTGAACTTGTGGGGACCTTAAAAATTGCTATCCCGATCTTGATAATCGATCAAACATAAAAACTTGATTGAATGAATCAAGAGAACAGTCGGAGGAGGAGGTGCCCACTCTTGAGCTTTCCTCTTCTCTTCATAATTTTTATGCAGTTTAACCAAAATAAAATGATATCAGCGCCTTGGCATTTTTGTGACACTGTACAACAAAATTAACTTATCTTATGAAAGTGAGGTATGTAATCTATAAGAATTAACAGTTCAAAAATCTGAAGGTAGTAACAAGTTTCATCGTTGGTATACTGGCTGTGCAACAACATTAGAATGCCTTAGCTGAAAAATCTTTAATACATCCTGATAACCCACAAGTATAGGGGGTAGTTGTAGCATCTTTCGATAAGTAAGAGTGTCGAACCCAACGCAGAGCTAAAGGTAGAACAAATACTCTCTCAAGTCCTATCGGCCACTGATACGACTCTACGCACGCTTGACGTTCGCTTTACCTAGAACAAGTATGAAACTAGAAGTACTTTGTAGGTGTGAAAGGATAGGTTTGCAATATAATAAAGAACACGTAAATAAAAAGTAGGGGCTGTTTAGATAAAGACACAACTAAATTAGTTTTAGTAGAGAGCTTTTTGTTACGAGAAAGTTATTTGTCCCTAGGCAATCGATAACTAGACCGGTAATCACTATTGCAATTCTATTTGAGGGAGATGCATAAGCTAACATACTTTATCTACTTGGATCATTTGCACTTATGATTGGAACTCTAGCAAGCATCGGCAACGACTAAAGATTCATTAAGGTAAAACCCAACCATAGCATTAAAGTATCAAGTCCCCTTTTATCCCATACGCAAACAACCTACTTACTCGGGTATGTGCTTCTATCACTCACGCCACCCACCATAAGAAAATCATAAACATATTGAAAACCCTACAGCGGGAATCCCTCACGCTTGCGCGACATGGAGAGCACCATAGGACAGCACCAATAATAAAACATGCAACTCAAACCAATCACGATCATCAATTAACCCATAGGACAAAACAGATCTACTCAAACATCATAAGATAGCCATACATCATTGGGAAATAATATATAGCGTTGAGCACCATGTTTAAGTAGAGATTACAGCGGGTAAGAGAGAGGTTACGCCACTACATAGAGGGATGAAGAGTTGGTGGAGATGTTGGTGAAGATGGCGGCGGTGTTGGTGAAGATCGCGGTGATGATGATGGCCCCCGGCAGCGCTCTAGCACCACCGGAAGCAAGGGGGAGAGGGGCCCCCTTATTCTTCTTCTTCCTTGACCTCCTCCCTAGATGGGAGAAGGGTTTCCCCTCTGTTCCTTGGCTCCCATGGCGTGGGAGGGGCGAGAGCCCCTCCGAGATTGGATCTATCTCTCTGTTTCTGTGTTCCCTGATTCTACCCCTTCACCGTTTCCTTTATATCTGGAGATCCGTAACTCCGATTGGGGTGAATCTTTCGCCCAGATCTTTCCCATAAAATTAGCTTTCTTGC
>NC_041381.1:52201709-52234167 GCF_002162155.2 Triticum dicoccoides | reverse complement strand
TGCCCCCTACCTCGTGACCACCCTGGACACCGTTTCGCGTTGATTTCACTTCCCAAAAATCATAAATATTCCAAAAAAAATCTCCATCCGTTCTTATCCCGTTTGGACTCCGTTTGATATTGGGTTTCTACAAAACAAAAAACATGCAACACACAGGAACTGGCACTGGGCACTGGATCAATATGTTAGTCCCAAAAATAATATAGAAAGTTGCCAAAAGTATATGAAAGTTGAGTAATATTTGCATGGAACAATCAAAAATTATAGATACGACGGAGACGTATCAACATCCTCAAGCTTAATTCCTGCTCGTCCTCGAGTAGGTAAATGATAAAAAAGATAATTTTTGATGTGTAATGC
This sequence comes from Triticum dicoccoides, assembly GCF_002162155.2. NCBI lineage: Eukaryota > Viridiplantae > Streptophyta > Magnoliopsida > Poales > Poaceae > Triticum > Triticum dicoccoides. Next base: position 52,233,807 of record NC_041381.1, on the reverse strand, counting down.
TACCTAGCATAATCTTGATCATATGTCTAATCATGGCATGAATATTAATACACGAGTGATTCAAAGCAATAGTCTATCATTTGACATAAAAACAATAATACTTCGAGCGTACCAATAAAGCAATCATGTCTTTTCAAAACAACAAGGTCAAAGCAAGCTTATCCCTACAAAATCATACAGTTTGGCCATGCTTCATTTTCTTCACACAAAATGCTCCCATCATGCACAACCCCGATGATGAGCCGAGCAATTGGTTCATACTTTTTAACGTGCTTCAGCTTTTTCAACCCTCACGCAATACATGAGCGCAAGCCATGGATATAGAACTATAGGTGGAATAGAATATAATGATGGAGGTTATGTGGAGAAGACAAAAAGGGAGAAAGTCTCACATCAACGCGGCTAATCAACGGGCTATGGAGATGCCCATTAATTGATGTCAATGTGAGGAGTAGGGATTGCCATGCAACGGATGCACTAAGAGCTATAAGTGTATGAAAGCTCAATAAAAGAAACTAAGTGGGTGTGCATCCAACTTGCTTGCTCATGAAGACCTAGGGCATTTGAAGAAGACCATCATTGGAATATACAAGCCAAGTTCTGTAATGAAAATTCCCACTAGTATATGAAAGTGACAACATAGGAGACAATCTATATGAAGAACATGGTGCTACTTTGAAGCACAAGGTATGAGACTCACTACATGAAGAACATGGTGCTCCTTTGAAGCACAAGTGTGGAAAAAGAGATAGTAACATTGCCCTTTTTTTGGATGGGCTTCTTTGTCCCCCTTTTTTATTTAGGCTTCTTTGGCCTTTCCTCTTTTTTTCATGGGGCAATGTTCTATAATGATGATCATCACACTTTTATTTACTTACAACTCAACATTACAACTCGATACTAGAACAAAGATATGACTCTATATGAATGCTTCCGGTGGTGTACTGGGATGTGCAATGATCTAGCGTAGCAATGACATCAAACGGACAAGCCATGGAAACATCATGCTAGCTATCTTACGATCATGCGAAGCAATATGACAATGAATGCTCAATTCATGAATATGATGATGATGGAAGTTGCATGGCAATATATCTCGGAATGGCTATGGAAATGCCATGATAGGTAGGTATGGTGGCTGTTTTGAGGAAGATATAATGAGGCTTATGTGTGATAGAGCGTATCGTATCACGGGGTTTGGATGCACCGGCGAAATTTGCACCAAGTCTCGAGGTGAGAAAGGGCAATGCATGGTACCGAAGAGGCTAGCAATGATGGAAAGGTAAAACTGCGTATAATCCATGGACTCACAATAGTCATAAAGAACTCATATACTTATTGCAAAAGTTTATTAGCCCTCGAAGCAAAGTACTACTACGCATGCCCCTAGGGGGTTAGATTGGTAGGAAAAGACCATCGCTCGTCCCCGACTGCCACTCATAAGGAAGACAATCAAAGAAACACCCCATGCTTCAAATTTGTCAGACAACGGTTACCATACGTTCATGCTACGGGACTTGCAAACCTCAACTAAAGTGTCTCTACAATCCACAACCACCCACTAGAATGACTCTAATATCACCATCTTTATATCGCAAAACTATTGCAAGGAATCAAACATATCATATTCAGCGATCTACAAGTTTTATATAGGATTTTATGACTAACCATGTGAATGACCAATTCCTGTCATCTCTCTAAATTGATATAAGTGAAGCAAGAGAGTTTGATTCTTTCTACAAAAGATATGCCCACGCTCTAACAAGTATAAGTGAAGAAAAAGAGCATTCTACAAATGGCGGTTATCTATGTGAAGAGAAACAGGCAATCCAAACTTCAAATGATATAAGTGAAGCACATGAAGCATTCTATAAAGCCACACTCAAAAGATTTAAGTGAACTGCAATGAGCATTCTATAAATCAACCAAGTACTATCTCATACCAGCATGGTGAATAAAATAAAAATAAAAACCTAATTGCAAAAGATGCTCCAACACTTGCACATAATGCATGAACGAAACGAATCTGAAACATACCGATACTTGTTGAAGAAAGAGGGGATGCCTCCCCAACATCCTTAGCTTAGACACTTGAGTCTCCTTGAATATTTACTTGGGGTGCCTCGGGCATCCCCAAGCTTGAGCTCTTGCCTCTCTTCCTTCTTCTCACATTGAAACATCCTCGATTAGACACTACATCCACACAAAACTTCAACAGAAAACTCGGTAAGATTCGTTAGTATAATAAAGCAAATCACCACTCTAGGCACTGTTGCAAAGCAATTCATATTTTGTTTTTGCATTGTGTCTACTGTAATATAACTTTTCCATGGCTTAATCTACTGATATAAATTGATAGATTCATCAAAACAAGCAAACTATGCATCAAAAACAGAATCTGTCAAAAACAGAACAGTCTGTAGCAATCTGAACATCCACCATACTTCTGGTACCCCAACAATTCTACGAAAATTAGGAAGAACAAAAAAGTTGTATAGCAAGACAGTGAAAAAGGAATCAGAACCAATTGACGTTCCAGGTAAAAATGTAAAATCGCGTACTACAGCCACAATTTATGTCCTGCACAGTACAAACCAACAAGCATTGTAAACATCCTAAAGGAAAACCTTGGCACATTATTTTTATAATACAATGGAATTGTACAAGGGGATAATTATTTTTGATGAAAAGTTTCTGTAATCAAGATTCACAAAGTTTCCGTGAGCATGAACAAAGTTCAAGGAGCTCTCCCACTACAACAATGCTTGTCTTTCTTACTTCCACTTTCCTTTTTGAAAAGTTTTTTTGGTTCCCCTCTTTAGTTTTTTGTTTTTAAACTATATGAAAGCACTCAACAGAAATAAATGACTCTCTAAAACTTACGGGTTGTCTCCCTGGTAGCGCTTTCTTTAAAGCCATTAAGCTAGGCATTTAGTGCTCAAGTAACGGATCCACCCGGATCCCAAGGTATATCAAAGCCAATTTGAATCAACAATGATTTGTAATTTATTAGTGAGCACAAAGTAACATATATCATGCAACAACGAAGTCTAACTCTCTTCCTATGCATCGGCATGTCATAAAAGAACAATTCATGCACACATAGTAAAGGCCAATGCATAGTATAAGCAGTTTCTTGCAATTTCATAGTATGGGAAACATAGAGAGGTGGAGATAGAGTTCCTCTCTCATAATAATTACAAGTAGGAGCAGCAAGCACACGCATATTATATTTATCAAAATCATCATGTGCAATGGTAAAAGGCAACCCATCAATATAATCCTTAATAAGTGCAAACTTCTCTGATATAGTATAATCGAGAGAATTCAAAAAGATAATAGGACTATCATGTGTGGGTGCAATAGTGACAATTTCATGTTTAACATAAGGAACTATAGCAAGTTCATCTCCATAAGCATGATTCATATTGGCATCTTGGCCACAAGCATAGCAAGCATCATCAAAAGGGGGTATTTCAATAGAATCAACGGGATCATAGCAATCATCCTTCGGTAAGCATGAAGGGGAATTAAACAATGTATGAGTTCAAGAGTTACTCTCTTAAAAGGTGGGCATGGGTGATCAATCCGCTCTTCCTCCTTTTGTTCTTCACTTTCCTCCTCATATTTTTCATCCAATGAGCTCATAGTTTCATCAATTTCCTCTTCCATAGGCTCCTGCAAAATGTTAGTCTCTTCTTGGACAGCGGGGTAAGCCTCGATATATTGTTTAACATAGGCATTAGAAGCAGAATTCTCATTACAATATTCAAGTATGGCAAAATTTTTAGAATTGTGAAGAGTAGCATCATACTTTTCAATCAAAGAAGCAATTTCCAAAGCACCCTTAAAAGAAATAAATTCTTCAATTTGTTGAACATCATAGTAATTGTAAACACCCTTAGCATACAAAGATACGATTCCATTATCACTAAACAAGCATTGATAGGGTAGGTGTTTCTTAGGGTCTTCAGAACAACAAGTAACATCATATATTTCACATAAATTCCAAGCATAGCATTGCAAACGTTGAATTTGACCCCATAATAATTTCCCCTTTTCAGATATACGGTGTCGCACATAACAAGCATGCTCATCTAAAGATTTTCCCTCAACTAAGATAGTTGGGGTTTCAGCACGAGCACATAGGGATCGAAGATGATCCAAGTAAAAAGCTTCAGTAGTGTGATAAATTTTGAGTGGTTCTTCAACCATTGGAGCAGTAGGTACAACTAATTTTTTTTGTATTTTGCATTTCCTACCCATAACTAAAGATAGAAAACAACTAAGGACAGCAAATAAAAATTACTTAGTGATAAAGCAAACAAGCACACACGAGAATATTCACCCCACGCTATGACTCCCCGGCAACGGCGCCAGAAAAAGGTCTTGATAACCCACAAGTATAGGGGATAGTTGTAGCCTCTTTCGATAAGTAAGAGTGTGGAACCCAACGAGGAGCTAAAGGTAGAACAAATATTCTCTCAAGTCCTATTGGCCACTGATACGACTCTACGCACGCTTGACGTTCGCTTTACCTAGAACAAGTATGAAACTAGAAGTACTTTGTAGGTGTGAAAGGATAGGTTTGCAAGATAATAAAGAACACGTAAATAAAAAGTAGGGGCTGTTTAGATAAAGACACAACTAAATTAGTTTTAGTAGAGAGCTTTTTGTTACGACAAAGTTATTTGTCCCTAGGCAATCGATAACTAGACCGGTAATCACTATTGCAATTCTATTTGAGGGAGAGGCATGAGCTAACATACTTTCTCTACTTGGATCATATGCACCTATGATTGGAACTCTAGCAAGCATCCGCAACTACTAAAGATTCATTAAGGTAAAACCCAACCATAGCATTAAAGTATCAAGTCCCCTTTTATCCCATACGCAAACAACCTACTTACTCGGGTCTGTGCTTCTGTCACTCACGCCACCCACCATAAGCAAATCATAAACATATTGCAAACCCTACAGCGGGAATCCCTCACGCTTGCGCGACATGGAGAGCACCATAGGACAACACCAATAATAAAACATGCAACTCAAACCAATCACGATCATCGATTAACCCATAGGACAAAACGGATCTACTCAAACATCATAAGATAGCCATACATCACTGGGAAATAATATATAGCGTTGAGCACCATGTTTAAGTAGAGATTACAATGGGTAAGAGAGAGGTTACACTGCTGCATAGAGGGAGGAAGAGTTGGTGGAGATGTTGGTGAAGATGGCGGCGGTGTTGGTGAAGATCGCGGTGATGATGATGGCCCCCGGCAGCGCTCCGGTGCCACCGGAAGCAAGGGGGAGAGGGCCCCCCTTCTTCTTAATCTTCCTTGACCTCCTCCCTAGATGGGAGAAGGGTTTCCCCTCTGTTCCTTGGCTCCCATGGCGTGGGAGGGGCGAGAGCCCCTCCGAGATTGGATCTATCTCCCTGTTTCTGCGTTCCCTGATTCTACCCCTTCACCGTTTCCTTTATATCTGGAGATCCGTAACTCCGATTGGGGTGAATATTTCGCCCAGATGTTTCTAAAATTAGCTTTGTTGCGTCAAAAGAAGAGCGTCAACCGCCTTAAGGGTGGACCACGAGGGTCAGGGGCGCGCCTGGGGGGTAGGGCGCGCCCCCTACCTCGTGACCACCCCGGACACCGTTTCGCGTTGATTTCACTTCCCAAAAATCATAAATATTCCAAAAAAATCTCCGTCCGTTTTTATCCCGTTTGGACTTCATTTGATATTGGGTTTCTGCGAAACAAAAAACATGCAACAGACAGGAACTGGCACTGGGCACTGGATCAATATGTTAGTCCCAAAAATAATATAAAAAGTTGCCAAAAGTATATGAAAGTTGAATAATATTGGCATGGAACAATAAAAAATTATAGATACGACGGAGATGTATCACATCCACAATCAACAGCTAATCCTGAAATAATCTAGTGACATTACATGGCATTTCTTAAACTTATCGGTGGCATTAGACTGAGTGCGGAATTAGTTAAATGTGGCATCACTTTAGCAGTAGCATTGCTTGACTTTCCTGTTGGCGTTATACTAACAGCAAAAAAGTGGCAATAAGAGCATGGGAGGCCCATTCGAACAGTGGGCGCACCAGTACGATGTACCTCCACGGACGCATAGAGTGGTGAGCGAGGTATGGTTGCCCAGAGCAACAAATGTCCTGGCAGCATATGTGGATTACGTCCCATTTTTGTTCTCTTTAGCCACCTTTTTCCTATATGAGGACAACAAACCGATCGACCTGGTCATTCTCTATTGTGTTGTCATGCCTTTCTACCGTTCTTCAACCAAGAGACACGAGACTCGTTCCTTAGCTACTGATTTTCCCTTTTTCAACCTAGATGTGGGTTCGATGCCTACTCTCTTGGACAGTACAGTCTCCCTTCCTTTCCTTATTCAACCCAGACATGGATTAGTCTGCATGAAGTAGGGTTTCCTTGAATACTGCAAATTAAGGTTTTCGTCTGCGTGACCAGCAGTGCAGAGGATAGAAAATTGGGAAGATGGTGGAGTGCAAAAAGATCCACATGCAGTGATGTGGCAGATGGGGCAATAGAACAAGGGTATGGTTCGAAAAGAGGTAGCATACTTGAGGGTCGGCGGGAAGTGGCTTCGCTCATGGTCGTCGTCCTCTGCACACACTATGACAGCGAGCTTGGGGACAGAGGCCATCCCATGCAGGCGCTAGTTCTGAGAGGACGGCCTTCTCGTTAGTGCGTGACCTCGCTCGCCGACGACGAGGCGTCAAAGCTGCACGTCCTTTTCTTCCCTAGCGGATCTATGACCACCGGTGAGAAGGGAGAGAGAGGTCGTATTTTTAGATCTGGAGAGAGGGTGATAGTGTGAGAAGCAAGTGGGCATCCCTTAGCAAGAAAGCGCTGAAGCTCTAGCCTATATGTCTTTTTTATACTACTACTACTAGAGGTGGAGTAGTGGTAGAGTAGTTTATATTTTCTCTGCTTATACAGTACCAGTTAGTGTGCTTCAAAACTGAACGGCACGCCATTAAAAAAATAAAGGTCGATAACTAATGCGGCACCTCAGGCCAACGCGGCCAGATCGCATTTTGCACGAGAAATTACGCACCATGTTTTGTTGACATGTGGTCCCGTTCCAACATTTGAGTGAGACAATGGCGAGTCCTTTTCTACCAGTATTTCTGAACGGATGTGTAGGCCGGGGCGCCTCTTCGTGTATCGTGGCAAACTGGCAACTGTCCACCGACTCTTCGCCTTTCCCTCTCGATTAGGAACTGATGTCGCATGCTCTTCCTCCCTCCTCCATTTGCCTTCACCCTTCCTTCTTCCATTGTTCGATCATCTTCTCCATGGAGAGAACAGGCCGAAAACGACCCCGTTATTCTTGCCCCGATCTTAAAGATGACGTGGTGGAGGAATTCATTGATCGGTGCGACATCATCACCTCGGCTTGTTGGGGAACGTAGCAGAAATTCAAAATTTTCCTACGTGTCACCAAGATCTATCTATGGAGAAACCAGCAACGAGGGGAAGGAGAGTGCATCTACATACCCTTGTAGATCGCTAAGCGGAAGCGTTCAAGAGAACGGGGTTGACGGAGTCGTACTCGTCGTGATTCAAATCACCGATGACCAAGTGCCGAACGGACAGCACCTCCGCGTTCAACACAAGTACAGCCCGGTGACGTCTCCCACGCCTTGATCCAGCAAGGAGAGAGGGAGAGGTTGAGGAAGACTCCATCTAGCAGCATCACAACGGCGTGGTGGTGATGGAGGAGCGTGGCAATCCTGCAGGGCTTCGCCAAGCACCGCGAGATATGAGGAGAAAGAGAGGGAGGGCTGCACCAACAGGCAGAGATCGAATCACGTGTTATGGGCAGCCCTAGGCCTCACTATATATAGGGGAGAGGGAGGAGGGTGAGCCCCCTCTAGGGTTCCCACCCTAGGGGGTGCGGCAGCCCTAGATGGGAAAGGGGCGGCGGCCAAAGGGAGGATTCCGTCCACCCCAAGGCACCTAGGAGGTGCCTTCCCCTCCTAGGACTCTTCCTTAGGGTTCCCCCTTCACCCTAGGCGCATGGGCCATGAGGGAAGTGGCGCCCCAGCCCACTTTGGGCTGGATCCCTTCCCACTTCAGCCCATGGGACCCTCCGGGATAGGTGGCCCCACCCGGTTGGCCCCCGGGACCCTTCCGGTGGTCCCGGTACAATACCGATGACCCCGAAACTTGTCTCGATGGCCGAAACAGGACTTCCTATATATAAATCTTTACCTCCGGACCATTCCGGAACTCCTCGTGATGTCCGGAATCTCATCCGGGACTCCGAACAACATTCGGTAACCACATACAAGCTTCCTTTATAACCCTAGCGTCATCGAACCTTAAGTGTGTAGACCCTACGGGTTCGGGAGACATGTAGACATGACCGGGACGTTCTCCGATCAATAACCAACAGCAGGATCTGGATACCCATGTTGGCTCCCACATGTTCCACGATGATCTCATCGGATGAACCACGATGTCAAGGACTCAATCGATCCCGTATACAATTCCCTTTGTCTAGCGGTATTTTACTTGCCCGAGATTCGATCGTCGGTATACCGATACCTTGTTCAATCTCGTTACCGGCAAGTCTCTTTACTCGTTTCGTAACACATCATCCCGTGATCAACTCCTTGATCACATTGTGCACATTATGATGATGTCCTACCGAGTGGGCCCAGAGATACCTCTCCGTTTACACGGAGTGACAAATCCCAGTCTCGATTCGTGCCAACCCAACAGACACTTTTGGAGATACCTGTAATGCACCTTTATAGCCACCCAGTTACGTTGTGACGTTTGATACACCCAAAGCATTCCTATGGTATCCGGGAGTTGCACAATCTCATGGTCTAAGGAAAAGATACTTGACATTAGAAAAGCTTTAGCATACGAACTACACGATCTCTGTGCTAGGCTTAGGATTGGGTCTTGTCCATCACATCATTCTCCGAATGATGTGATCCCATTATCAACGACATCCAATGTCCATGGTCAGGAAACCGTAACCATCTATTGATCAATCGAGCTAGTCAACTAGAGGCTTACTAGGGACATGGTGTTGTCTATGTATTCACACGTGTATTACGATTTCCGGATAATACACTTATAGCATGAATAAAAGACTATTATCATGAACAAAGAAATATTATAACATATTTATTATTGCCTCTAGGGCATATTTCCAACAGTCTCCCACTTGCACTAGAGTCAATAATCCAGTTCACATCGATATGTCATTAACACTCAAGGAGTTCTAGGTTTGATCATGTTGCTTGTGAGAGAGGTTTTAGTCAACGGGTCTGAACCTTTCAGATCCGTGTGTGCTTTACAAATCTCTATGTCATCTCCTAGATGCAGCTACCACGCTCTATTTGGAGCTATTCCAAATAACTGTTCTACTTGGAGCTATTCTAAATTGTTGCTCCATTATATGTATCCGGTATCTCTACTTAGAGCTATCCGGATAGGTGTTAAGCTTGCATCGACGTAACCCTTACGACGAACTCTTTTACCACCTCCATAATCGAGAAAATTCCTTAGTCCACTAGTTACTAAGGATAACTTTGACCGCTGTCCTGTGATCCATTCTTGGATCACTCTTGTACCCCTTGACTGACTCATGGCAAGGCACACTTCAGGTGCGGTACTCAGCATGGCATACTGTAGAGCCTATGTCTTAAGCATAGGGGACGACCTTCGTCGTTTCTCCCTATTCTGTCGTGGTCGAGCTTTAAGTCTTAACTTCGTACCTTACAACTCAGGCAAGAACTTCTTCTTTGACTGATCCATCTTGAACACCTTCAAGATCATGTCAAGGTATGTGCTCATTTGAAAGTATTATTAAGCATTTTGATCTATCCTTATAGATCTTGATGCTCAATGTTCAAGTAGCTTAATCCAGGTTTTCTATTGAAAAACACCTTTCAAATAACCCTATATGCTTTCTAGAAAATCATTTCTGATCATCAACATGTCAACAACATATACTCATCAGAAATTCTATAGTGCTCCCACTCACTTCTTTGGAAATACAAGTTTCTCATGAACTTTGTATAAACCCAAAATCTTTGATCATTTCATCAAGGCGCACATTCCAACTCCGAGATGCTTACTCCAGTCCTTAGAAGGATCGCTAGAGCTAGCATACCTTTTAGTATCCTTAGGATCGACAAAACTTTTCTGATTGTATCACATACAACCTTTCCTTACAAAAACTGGTAAGGAAACTCGTTTTGACATCCATCTGCCAGATTTCATAAATGCAGCTAAATGCTAACATGATTCCGACGGACTTAAGCATCGCTACGGATGAGAAAATCTCATCGTAGTCAACTCCTTGAACTTGTGGAAAACTCTTTGCCACAAGTCGAGCTTCATAGACGGTGACATTACCGTCCACGTCCGTCTTCTTCTTAAAGATCCATTTATCTCAATGGCTTGCCGATCATTGGGCAAGTCCACCAAAGTCCATGCTTTGTTCTGATACATGGATCCTATCTCGGTTTTCATGGCTTCTAACCATTTGTCTGAATTTGGGCCCACCATCGCTTCTCCATAGCTCGTAGGTTCATTGTTGTCTAGCAACATGACCTTCAAGATAGGATTACCGTACCACTCCGAAGCAGTACGCGTCCTTGTCGTCCTACGAGGTTCGGTAGTGACTTGATCCGAAACTTCATGATCACTATCATAAGCTTCTACTTCAATTGGTGTAGGTGCCACATGAACAACTTCCTGTGCCCTGATACACACTGGTTGAAGTGATGGTTCAATAACCATATCAAGTCTCCACCATCCTCCCACTCAACTCTTTCGAGAGAAACCTTTCCTCGAGAAAGGACCCGATTCAAGAAACAATCCATATTGCTTTCGGATCTGAATTAGGAGGTATACCCAACTATTTTGGGTGTCCTATGAAGATGCATTTTATCCGCTTTGGGTTCGAGCTTATCAATCCTGAAACTTTTTCACATAAGCGTCGCAGCCCCAAACCTTTAAGAAACGACAACTTAGGTTTCTCTAAACCATAATTCATACGGTGTCACCTCAACGGAATTACGTGGTGCCCTATTAAAGTGAATGCGGTTGTCTCTAATGCCTAACCCATGAACGACAGTGGTAATTCGATAAGAGACATCATGGTACGCACCATATCCAATAGGATGCAACTATGATGTTCGGATAGACCATCACAATATGGTGTTCCAGGCGGTATTAATTGTGAAATAATTTCCACAATGTCTTAATTGCATGCCAAAACTCGTAACTCAGATGTTTATCTCTATGATCATATCATAGACATTTTATCCTCTTGTCACAATGATCTTCTACTTCACTCTGAAATTACTTGAACCATTCAATAATTCAGACTTGTGTTTCATCAAGTAAATATTCTCAACATCTACTCGAATCATCTGTGAAGTAAGAACATAACGATATTCACTGCATGCCTCAGCACTCATTGGACTGCACACATCAAAATGTGTTACTTCCAACAAGTTGCTATCTTGTTCCATCTTACTGAAATCGAGGCTTTTCAGTCATCTTGCCCATGTGGTATGATTTGCATATCTCAAGTGATTCAAAAACAAGTGAGTCCAAACGATCCATCTGCATGGAGTTTCTTCATGCGTATACACCAATAGACATGGTTCGCATGTCTCAAAATTTTCAAAAACAAGTGAGTCCAAAGATCCATCAACATGGAGCTTCTTCATGCGTTTTATACCGATATGACTTAAGTGGCAGTGCCACAAGTAGGTGGTACTGTCATTACTATCTTTTGGCATGAAAATGTGTATCACTACGATCGAGATTCAATAAACCATTCCTTTAGGTGCAAGACCATTGAAGGTATTATTTAAATAAATAGAGTAACCATTATTCTCTTTAAATGAATAACCGTATTGCGATAGACATAATCCAATCATGTTTATGCTCAACGCAAACACACAATGACAGTTATTCAGGTTTAATAATAATCTTGATGGTAGAGGGAGCGTGCGATGTTTGATCACATCAAACTTGGAAACACTTCCAACACATATCGTCAGCTCACCTTTAGCTAGTCTCCGTTTATTCCGTAGCTCTTTTATTTCGAGTTACTAACACTTAGCAACTAAACCGGTATCCAATACCCTGGTGCTACTAGGAGTACTAGTAAAGTACACATTAACATAATGTATATCCTATATACTTCTATCGACCTTGCCAGCCTTCTCATCTACCAAGTATCTAGGGTAATCCTGCTCCAGTGGTTGTTCCCCTTATTACAGAAGCACTTAGTCTCGGGTTTGGGTTCAACCTTGGGTTTCTTCACTAGAGCAGCAGCTGATTTGCCGTTTTATGAAGTATCCCTTCTTGCCCTTGCCCTTCTTGAAACTAGTGGTTTCACCAACCATCAACAATTGATACTCCTTCTTGATTTCTACTTTCGCGGTGTCAAACATCACGAATACCTCAAGGATCATCATATCTATCCCTGATATGTTATAGTTCATCACAAAGCTCTAGCAGCTTGGTGGCAATGACTTTTGGAGAAACATCACTATCTCATCTGGAAGATCAACTCCCACTCGATTCAAGTGATTGTTGCACTCAGACAATTTGAGCACAAGCTCAACGATTGAGCTTTTATCCCTTAGTTTGTAGGCTAAGAAAATCGTCGGAGGTCTTATACCTCTTGACGTGGGACGAGCCTGAAATCCCAATTTCAGCCCTTGAAACATCTCATATGTTCCGTGATGTTTCGAAAAACGTCTTTGGTGCCTCTACTTAAGCCATTTAACTGAACTATCACGTAGTTATCAAAACGTGTATGTCCGATGTTCGCAACATCCACAGACGACGTTTGGGGTTCAGCACACTGAGCGGTGCATTAAGGACATAAGCTTTCTACTGTCCGCATAATCGCTACTATTAACTTTCAACTATATTTTCTCTAGGAACATATCTAAACAGTGGAACTAAAACGCGAGCTTACGACATAATTTGCAAAGGTCTTTTGACTATGTTCAGGATAATTAAGTTCATCTTATGAACTCCCACTCAGATAGACATCCCTCTGGTCATCTAAGTGATTACATGATCCGAGTCAAACTAGGCCGTGTCCGATCATCACGTGAGACGGACTAGTCATCATCGGTGAACATCTTCATGTTGATCGTATCTACTATACGACTCATGCTCGACCTTTCGGTCTCCGTGTTCCGAGGCCATGTCTGTACATGCTAGGCTCGTCAAGTTAACCCTAAGTGTATTGCATGTGTAAATCTGTCTTACACCCGTTGTATGTGAACGTAAGGATCTATCACACCCGATCATCACGTGGTGCTTCGAAACGACGAACTGTAGCAACGGTGCACAGTTAGGGGAGAACACTTCTTGAAATTGTAATGAGGGATCATCTTATTTACTAACGTCGTTCTAAGTAAACAAGATGCATAAACATAATAAACATCACATGCAATCAAATAATAGTGACATGATATGGCCAATATCATATAGCTCCTTTGATCTCCATCTTGGGGCTCCATGATCATCTATTACAAGAACATGATCAATCTCATACATCACATATATCATTCATCACATCCTTTTGGCCATATCACATCACATAGCATACCCTGCAAAAACAAGTTAGACGTCCTCTAATTGTTGTTTGCATGTTTTACGTGGCTGCTATGGGTTTCTAGCAAGAACGTTACTTACCTACGCAAAAACCACAACGTGATATGTCAATTGCTACTTACCCTTCATAAGGACCCTTTTCATCGAATCTGTTCCGACTAAAGTGGGAGAGACTGGCACCCGCTAGCCACCTTATGCAACTAGTGCATGTTTGTCGGTGGAACCGGTCTCACGTAAGCGTACGTGTAAGGTTGGTCCGGGCCGCTTCATCCCACGATGCCGCCGAATCAAGATAAGACTAGTAACGGCAAGCATATTGAACAAAATCAACGCCCACAACTACTTTGTGTTATACTCGTGCATAGAAACTACGCATAGACCTAGCTCATGATGCCACTGTTGGGGAACGTAGCAGAAATTCAAAATTTTCCTACGTGTCACCAAGATCTATCTATGGAGAAACCAGCAACGAGGGGAAGGAGAGTGCATCTACATACCCTTGTAGATTGCTAAGCGGAAGCGTTCAAGAGAACGGGGTTGATGGAGTCGTATTCGTCGTGATTCAAATCACCGATGACCAAGTGCCGAACGGACAGCACCTCCGCGTTCAACACACGTACAGCCCGGTGACGTCTCCCACGCCTTGATCCAGCAAGGAGAGAGGGAGAGGTTGAGGAAGACTCCATCCAGCAGCATCACAACGGCGTGGTGGTGATGGAGGAGCGTGGCAATCCTGCAGGGCTTCGCCAAGCACCGCGAGATATGAGGAGAAAGAGAGGGAGGGCTGCACCAACAGGCAGAGATCGAATCACGTGTTATGGGCAGCCCTAGGCCTCACTATATATAGGAGAGAGGGAGGAGGGAGCGCCCCCTCTAGGGTTCCCACCCTAGGGGTGTGGCAGCCCTAGATGGGAAAGGGGCGGCGGCCAAAGGGAGGATTCCCTCCCCCCCCCAAGGCACCTAGGAGGTGCCTTCCCCTCCTAGGACTCTTCCTTAGGGTTCCCCCTTCACCCTAGGCGCATGGGCCATGAGGAAAGTGGCGCCCCAGCCCACTTTGGGCTGGATCCCTTCCCACTTCAGCCCATGGGACCCTCCGGGATAGGTGGCCCCACCCGATGGGCCCCCGGGACCCTTCCGGTGGTCCCGGTACAATACCGATGACCCCGAAACTTGTCCCGATGGCCGAAACAAGACTTCCTATATATAAATCTTTACCTCCGGACCATTCCGGAACTCCTCGTGGCGTCCGGGATCTCATCCGGGACTCCGAACAACATTCGGTAACCACATACAAGCTTCCTTTATAACCCTAGCGTCATCGAACCTTAAGTGTGTAGACCCTACGGGTTCGGGAGACATGTAGACATGACCGGGACGTTCTCCGATCAATAACCAACAGCGGGATCTGGATACCCATGTTGGCTCCCACATGTTCCACGATGATCTCATCGGATGAACCACGATGTCAAGGACTCAATCGATCCCGTATACAATTCCCTTTGTCTAGCGGTATTTTACTTGACCGAGATTCGATCGTCGGTATATCGATACCTTGTTCAATCTCGTTACCGGCAAGTCTCTTTACTCATTCCGTAACACATCATCCCGTGATCAACTCCTTGATCACATTGTGCACATTATGATGATGTCCTACCGAGTGGGCCCAGAGATACCTCTCCGTTTACACGGAGTGACAAATCCCGGTCTCGATTCGTGCCAACCCAACAGACACTTTCGGAGATACCTGTAATGCACCTTTATAGCCACCCAGTTACGTTGTGACGTTTGATACACCCAAAGCATTCCTACGGTATCCGGGAGTTGCACAATCTCATGGTCTAAGGAAAAGATACTTGACATTAGAAAAGCTTTAGCATACAAACTACACGATCTTTGTGCTAGGCTTAGGATTGGGTCTTGTCCATCACATCATTCTCCAAATGATGTGATCCCGTTATCAACGACATCCAATGTCCATGGTCAGGAAACCGTAACCATCTATTGATCAACGAGCTAGTCAACTAGAGGCTTACTAGGGACATGGTGTTGTCTATGTATTCACACGTGTATTATGATTTCCGGATAATACAGTTATAGCATGAATAAAAGACTATTATCATGAACAAAGAAATATAATAACATATTTATTATTGCCTCTAGGGCATATTTCAACACGGCTTGCATGGCAGGTTCGTTCAAGACCATTCTCGACTCAACTAATAACATCATTACAAGGAACCCAAGGGTCCAAGAGAGGTTTGATCTCCCCTATCTTCTTCGCTATAAGCCTGTTCGCATGGGCGCGGATGACGGAGGCCTCGCCTTGTGCAAGTTGATGCCGCTTGAAAATGATACGTGTGATGTCAAGATGCCATCGCTTAAGGGTAAGGCCTGGGCTGGCGCAAATGGAGATTGGGTTGTTTATATTGAGTACAATTGCGAGTGGAAACTTGTGAATGTGTACACTCGTCAGCGGATTCCACTTCCAAAAATCTCAGAGTGCCCTGAGGTTGAGCACACAAATGATCTACATACATTCAAATACGATCATGGTGGTTGTCGTCTATGGAAGATAGCAATTTGTCGAGTTCCCAACCGCCCTTGGAATTACAAGAACTACGAAGTTGTTGCTATCTTCGACAAGCTTGTTGCCGTCGTTACAGATTCCACGGTTCGTCCATGGATATTGCTCAAAAATCAGTTTCTGTACACGGATGATGAGTACTATGATGCAATTGAATACGAGGATCTTGTGTTTGCTTCCACCACTCATGACACTATTTTTGCATGGGATCCTCGTACGTTTGTCTTCCACCATAATTATAATTGTTTCATCCACATGCTTGCGGGTTAGCAAGTTTACCTTTACTAAATAACCTTCTTCTTGTGTTTCCAAGGTCCTGTGAACATTCCACCACCTATACTTGAAAAAAATTATAACCAAGGGGGAGATGACGATGGTGATGATCACGAGCATGAGGACGAGCAGGACTTATATAATCAGTGGCGCCTGGCAACTAATTTTGATGGATCACCTCTTCTTGTATGTATATAGTGCACTGAGATTGTTACTACTGAGGGAGCACGTGTTGTCTCCCATGGTCGCCCTCTCCGGACCTATTCCAACACCAGTTGCAGGGTATTCGGGATGCATACTAGTGTGCTAGCGCCAACACCTTCTCCCTGGTACAGTATTGATAGTCTTAGAGAAAACTCGCTCTTCCTTGGACCAAACTATCCAATGATGGTTAAAGGCGATCCAAATGCTATTGACACAATGTTACTACCATTTATGTGAAGCAACTGTATCTATACCTTGGACATTGCGGTGGTTCCCTACCCTACTCCTAATATATGCCGCTTCAGCCTGGATGATCAGTCCTGTGTTGCTCTCAATATTGACAATAGCTGGGCCTTCCTAGAGCACCAATGGTTCAAAGCAAACATTTCTAACGCTGAGGATTGGTTGAGTTGAAGTTCATTTGATTGCTTGTTATTTGTTGTGTGATGAAAACTTCAGTATTTACTAGAATGTTTTGTTGGAAATAATCTATAGTCCGACATGTATCCTTGTTGTCATTGTGTGTTGATGACTTCCTGTATGTAACGAATGGTACATTTGCAAATGCATGTCATATGCTCAATTTATGAATGGTTTTCGAGTCACTTCTTGGAGTGTGAGTACCATAGTAGTATAGCCAGCATCCGATTAGTATATGAAGTTGCCACATCACAAAGAGCCAACCTAATATTGGAGTATGCTACTCCTCCACTGGCGCGCCGCTTCAAATGGCGGATGAAGTGAGAGGTCGCGTCACCTTGTATCCAGATCTGAGATGCCATGTGTACCAGATGAATGACTCCAAGTTCAACCTCCGTGATGCTAGGTGCGAGCCGAGGAACACTGTTGGAGAGACCCCCCCCCTCATAATTTTCCTACATTGGTCGTTTGATTCATAGGATAGAATGCTATAAGATTTTTTTGATATGTAATCATGTTTTAATTGGCAATCTAGCGTCCACTCCAACTTTTGTTTCACTTCCTTTGTTCCTACAAAGAGAGTACTTGCTCTAAATGATGTGCCACTGCAAGAGCCGCCTATATTAATTAACCATTCTCTAAAAAGGTAGGCCAGCTTTGGCTATAGTAGTATTATACTAGGTTAGTAGGTGACCTTGCGCTTGGCTCTTCTCCTCTTCCGGAAGTTGAACAATAATGATGATACTACAATAGTACTTCTGGCAATCTGACACCAAATGAACTATTGCACGTCCACCGCTTGTAAGCAAAAGTTTCTCCTCGTACTGCGAGCCACCATGCACGCGTTGGCGAGGGAGAAGGTAAGCAAGCTTCTCGTCGTTCTACGAGTTGATGGGACACATCAAAGTTATTTATTAGTACTCTCTTCAAAAAGGGCCGACCATGTCCATGGCTACCATCCCATGCTTTGTCATTGAGTACGTGCACTATTCATGTGCCATCGAGGAGAAAAAATATTGCGTAGTACTAGGTGCCATCGAAGTGCACGACTCACTTATGCACTGCATATCTCCATTTTCTTGCATGACACGCCACCTTATTGCTAGATGTCCCGTGTGTCATGGAGACATATAGTATGCTTTTTAAAATGGAGGCATATAGATGTCCCGCATGTCGGCAAAAGGATGAACAAAGCTCATGTCTTAAATGAAAGAGTGGAAGAACATAGATTCCCGATGACCGAGAAGGAGCATATAGTACATAATTGTATGTGCATTGCAACAGGTTATCAGATGAGGCCAATCAGCAGTAGCAGTACACTATTTGTACTAGCTTCACCTGCTCCGCGCGTCAGGCGGGTGTTTTTACTGTAGCTGCGAATCCCATCATCCTAGTTCCTCGGATGAGTCCAGTAGAAAATGCATTCTGATGTTTGGGTTCAAACTTTCAGAACTACTGCACTATCTCTACGTTTACGTATACGTAATACAACATGTTTTAAACTTGAGACCAGCCACCCACCCTCACAAAGACTAACACTTTTTGACCTAGCACAGACTCCGGGAAATTTGGCCACAGTGTGTGGTGGGCCATATGTTAATGTGTTCGTTGTACGTAACCAGCACCTCGAATCCTTGATACTACTACTACTATAAGTAGTAGGAGTATTAGGGTGGCATGGCTAGAACAAGCATTCACGTCCAAGAGTACGGCACACACCACCAACGCGACTTCCATCTGACACCATATTTCTTGGAGTGCATGCTACAACAATCTCTTCAACCTCGTCATTTCTCTAACTCAGGCATCGCGCGGCGGGCGAGGTGGGGATTTGCCGATAGTCCGTTTCCTCAACTGCTGTCCCACTTGTAAGGCTAACTCCAATGCACGACCCCAAATGGACCTCCATTTTGCCTAGATTCTGTCCGTTTGGGTAGGGCAATGGGGTCGTGTTCAGGCCATTTCTCGGATGCGGTGGCCTTGCTCTTCTTCCCAATACCAAAACTTGCAACCATTCTACACAATGAAATTTTAAGTTAGCACAACTAGTCTAATCCGAGAGCACAACCCAAGATTTGGTCGGGTTCTTCCTCCATTCGCCGACACGTGGGACATCCAGCATCCAGGTCGTGTCATGCAAGAAAATAGAGTGGTAGTTGAAGCCACGTGATATGCATCTTGGGTTAAACTGTAAATAGAATCTTACTACTCTTGAGTAACTCCAAAAGCGGACACCGAAGATCTTTATTGGATTTGTTTTTCATCACCAGCACGTCAAGGTGATAGATGTGCAGGTTCAGTGGGTCCTCATGCGTTTTTACTGACATGTGGGACCGTATATGAGCAAACAGACGATTGTCTCCGCGCTTCCGCTGGCTGGCTGAGAAGAGAGATAGAGGAGGGCAGAGCACGGACTCCAGGAAATTTGTTCTACATAACTAGCACCTCGATATAGGCTCAATATAGTGGGGTGGCATGGGCCATAACTAGCATTCACATCTAGCAGTACGGCACACGCCACCCACATGAGTCCCATCCGACACCAGTTTTCTTGGAGTCCATGCTACAGCCATCTCTTCTCCCTCCTGTTTTCTCAGCCATCGCGCGGTGGGCGGGGTGGGGGTTTGCCGATAGTCTGTTTGCTCAACTGCAGTTCCACTAGTAAGTGAAAATGCAACACCACGCGCATTACCCCTTGAGCGGCATGCCGGACCAACCGTGTGGGGGTGCGACGCAAACACGGCAGGCTTTTCCTTCTAAACTTGTAACTTGTAAAATTTGGTTTTGCTCCATGGCGCGGCCGATAGACAGAAATAACAATCTTCCCTAGAGTAATGAGAAGTTTGGTTCTGGCACGGTTCATGCATGGAGTACGTACGAAAATTATGAAGTTGATGCGGAAGGTAAGATAATTACTAGTAGTACCATATACTACTAGTAAGCTACACGTGCATTGCACACATGAGATTCTGGTGGTTTGTGCATTATGCTTCTACATGTGGAGTCTTCTAGATTTTACATGTGGCAAAATCTGGTGGAATGTAGATCATATCCAACGGCCAGTAGTGCTCGGATTTGTCATCTTTGTCTCTTCAGATTGGCTTCATCCAACGACCAACTTTCAAAGCTATTCACACACTATATAGGGGTATAGACTACATGGATTTGACGAAAAGATAAAAGTACATACAGATCCATCAACGACATCCTCATGCCCTAGTGCGCCGGGTCACCAACCAACGTGTGAGGAGCAGCGGCATTGGCGGTGAGCTCATTGTGCTTCTGAACAATGCCATCCAAGGTTGCCCTACGGTCCAAGAAGGCCAGCGTCCTATCGTCCTCCTCTTGCATGTAGTAGTCCTTCTGGACGATTTGCGTGTAGACGTGGGTGATTATGTTGATGGTGTCTTGCTGCGCCAGGCCCTGCGCGGCGATCGCGACCTCGGGGTGGACATTCTCCCGCGCGATGGCGGGCAGTTGCAGGGACACCAGTGCGTCGAAGAGGTTGTCACCATAGTGGCCGTTGAGGGTAGCGGGCATCATAGAGCCTGGGCGCATCGGCTGGAGGCATACGTCAAGGTCGTCCGCGAGCTTCTTGACGACGGTGAACTTGTCGAGGAAACCAATGAGGACCTCGTCGAACAAGGAGGCGAAGCTGTCGTCAAAGCAGCCCCTCGCCCTGGCGGCCTCAAGCACTACCTGGAGACGTTCCTCAGTGTCGGGCCGTAGGCCGGCATCGTGGACCCTCTCGCACAGCGAGCTGATGCTCGCGCTCACCGCCTCCATGGGTCTAGCTTAGAGGGTGCTTGGATCCAAGGGACTTCTAGTCAACTGATCTTGCAATTCGAGTGATCACTCTTGCCCTTGGTTAGCGTGCGTAGGTGCGTAGGATTTCGTACTAGATTGGACTGGCAGGGAGCCTTTATATGATAAGTGCAGACTGTGTTGAATTCACGTGTGTGTTGGCCATCTACTCCTCGGCCCTCTACTGCACCCTGCCTTTGGCTGTATGATAGGTGGGCTAGCTACCCGTTGGGCCCACGTGTCATTCACCCAAAGGTAGTTGCAGTAAGCCAATGAAGTTACGTCCCCCTCCGTGCCGGTGCAGTATAGTCATCTCACCGGACCTTTAGTTGGGGCCAAACGAGAGAAGTTTAATGTTTACTGGTTTATTGGTCCCCTTTGCATTTTGCGCCAAGTTTTGACCTTTGATTTAACTAGTAAAATGTTAATGCATGTAAACAAAAATGTTGTGTAAGTCACCTTACGAAAACCAAATAATCCCAGAACAGTTAGGCACGGTACATTAACTCCCTCCTTGTTTCTTGTTTCGTGACATATCAACCAATGAGAGATGTGGGCCGTGCATGCTTTCAATGACTTGAGACTACCAAACATGACATGTAGTGTTTAGTTCATTGCATGTAATCCTATTAATTAGCAAAAAGACATTAAGTTATCCCGCTGACAGGAATAAAACAATACACCGTGTATTTATTTATAGAGGGAGTAGTACATTTTTTGTGACATGCATTACTAGATATTGCTAGTCAAATACTAAAATCCAGATGGACGTGGTAGTACTCCTAAATCCATACGGTGGTGCTAGTAGTACTAGTAGTAGTAGTACTACCAATGTAGTAGCACGGTACTACCTGTTGGTCAAATTATTACGTGTTGCTCCTCATAGTGAAGTGACAAGACCCTGCGACGGAGATGACACTTGAGTATAGGCGCTGTGTTCGGCATAAAATAGTCAGCCTCACCGTCTGCAGTCATTATCATCATGGTTGTAGAGATAGCTTGCTTACAACTAGCCGTGTTTGACATAATTTCCCGTGCGTACATGCCCGTGCATTGCACAGAACACCAAGATTGGGGGTGGACGGCGCGGCAGCGGCCATCGCGCCAGATTTTTCCATGGCCTCCTAGATGTGGTGGGGAGGAGATAAGGTTGATTGTGAGAGATAAGGAGTTGTTTGTAAATAGGGAACAAGTGCGGGCACTTTTTTGCAAAAATGGAGAAGTTTTGTTTGTATGCGTCAGATCTAGATCCGACGCTATTGGTGAAAGATGGGAGGCACAACATCATCGCCATCTCAGGACTTGTTTGATTTGCAGGATTTTGAAAACACAGGAATAGGACACGGCAATATTACAAGTTTCAAACTGATATTACAAATGTTAGGAGTAATGTTGCACCTACGAGGAGGGAATTACTAGGAAGTTTACATAAGAACTTCCGTTACTTTAGGTGGATGCAACATTATCGTACAAACTAAAATCCACCGCCCTGACATGTCACTAATGGGCAAATAAGTTTTCGAGTCTTTGGCCACTTGATGTTTCAAAAACAAATTCAGCTTCTGCGGAGACTTTTTCATTTAGGGTTAGATGCTTGCGGCGATCAACACGCCATTCATTGTTGCGCCAGAGAACGCCAAACCTCATTTCCTTGAGCACACTTGCCTCCAGAACAAAGAACCTGGCAAATTCAATCTCAGATGTGATGCCTCGGTAGTCGATCAAATCAATTTCTGTAAGATGGAGATCAAGGCATTCAATGAGATTGTTATAGTGCAGCACATTTTTCACTTTCGGGTCTTTTTTTATCTGCAAAAGAAGAAAACATATTAGAGCAGTTGGCTGTATAAGATTGCCATGTCATCAATAGGTACGAGTATCATTCGCTCATACGATAGGGTTGACTGGCTAGTGATATTTTTTCACTCTCTCTCTCTCTCTTTCTGTTTCATCTCATTTACCTAGGAGCACGTGAAGAGCTTGGGCATTTGTTGCCTTCCACTATGTGGCCGATGCCATATTTCGCAAAAGTATGCCACATAATACACATCGATGTCAAATCAAAAGATTTTGGCACCGCTCTCGCGATGTGAGAGAGTTGGCACCGATGTACACACAGACCCACATGTATAGACAAATCAATCAAACCAACTACACCAGCCTCTCACTCTCCCAAACAAGTGTTTTTTATTGCCTTGGTCCTCTCTCTCTCCCACACAAGTGTTTTTCATTGCGTGAGTTAATTTGGCATTGGAGCAAAGTAGGTGATCCAGATTGGGGCACCAGGTGAGCAATGGAGGGGCATCGATGCCAAATGCATCACAAGTGAATTTGGCATGTGTTTTGGCCTACATAATGGAGGGTCGTTATAGCCCACTTTTGTGCTACCTCGTATTTAGTATAAAATTTAGACCATAGATTTAACTAAGAAAATGCCAATGCATGTCACTAAAAATTACACCGTTTGAAATTATGTTCAAATACGAATCCAATGATATAGTTCTTAGTGACATGCATTAACATTTTGTCAGTTAAATCTATGGTCAAATTTTGATACTACAAAATAGGAAGAGTAAACCAGGACGGAGGTAGTACTTGCTCTTAGGGTAACCATAGAGTTACTGGAGTAGTCTAAGTTACTTTCCACTATGACTAGCCTAGGCTACTATAGTAGTACAACAACAAAAAACGATGCAGGTGATCACGTGACAAAAAAAATATTAAATACATTTCTTTCGGTGCAATGCTTAGATGCAGTTTTGAACACTACACTTGCCATCGTAATTTGGGAAAATTACGAAAAAATTGAGCTACGTTGTGATTATCCTTTACTAATAGGAAAGAAGTTTCACCTTGATGAGTAGCTTCTCTGTGCACTGAAAGCATGTAAGAAATCCAACAACTTGATCCAGATTGGGGCCGATAGATTTTATTGCCAAGATCTTCACTGTGCGCATAGACTGGGTCAATCTTGTGGGGATCATTTTCTGGAAGACGGTCGTAATTACATCTAGAAGAAATTTAAAAATGTGAATTTCAAGAAGACGGAGAAGAAGATGAGTGTTGTACCTGAATGATTACGGATCCAATAAGGATTTCGGAGAATTTGGTAGATGAGTACACCAACACTGTCAATTTTGGCGCGTTAATGACCCTGATTTTTGTTGGACCTTCTAGATCCGATACAAGCAATCTCTCAAGGAAAGGCACATTCTCAATGACCATAACCTGGAATAGCTGGAGTGATCTCTTCCCAATTGATGTCTTGTTGCGGGGCCAACAAGACACATAAATCCATCAGAGATTCATCGAGGCAATGTGGAGGCTAATGAACCCGTGGATCTGCTCAAGACGAAGTACTCGAGCGCAGTACAGCTACGGAGCAGGTGCTCCATAGCCTTCTTCGAGATGACAATGTTGAAGAGGTCGAGCTGCTTGAATTGAGGGAGAAGAAGGGCGGGCGCGACATTAATCTGGGGAAGATAGAAGGAGCTGAAGCTGGCATGACGCAGCGTTGGTGTGAGGCGAAGAACGGACGGCGGCAGAGAGCGACAACGTCCAGCTTCAAAGCTGAGCTCCTCGAGCTGATCTAGGGCGGGGGATAAGAACCACTCGTCGAACTTGGGTTGGACCTTGCAGTTGGTACTGAACATGCGGTTGTCAAGGCGTCTGGCTGGCCCAGGGTCCGATGAAAGGATCTTGGAGACTTCGGCCATGCATTTGCAATCCCCGTCGCAGAGGCAGCTATCGACGGTGAGGTTGAGTGGGACGTGGCGCCAGAGGCGGCGCCATCGCCGGGAGAGCAGGGTGGTCTGCACGGCAGATTTGGTGGGGAGGAGGTCGATGATGACGAGCAGCATGTCATCGGAGAGGCTGCTGATGAAGTCCAGGCTCGCCGGATGCATTTTTTGCTCGAGTCGCCTCCGCTTGTTAGCTGCCTCGCCGTCCATCTCAACCGGTGGCAACACCGGTGTACATGTGTGCTGGTGTGTGTTGTGTGCTGGGTGTGTGTGAGTGCGTGCTTCTGTGCATGCCGCCGCACAGTGGTGAATTGTGCGCGAGTGCGTCCTTCACGCAGAAGAAGTGTGTCCTCAATGCACCCTCAATTCACTAGCGTGCGGGGTGCTACCCCAAGTGGTTTCAACTTTTTTTACTTCACCGCGTGTCAGATGGGCCTCTAGTTTACTTATTTTCACCCAGTGCCACATGGGCCAGCACACGAAGATACAGAACACGAGCTGACAAGGCAACATGTGGACTGGTTGACTAGTCAACTAAACAATATACAGAGCTATACGCTGACACAGTGAGCGTATAATCTGTCGGTATAGAGAGTTCGAGTGAGAGGGGAGGCCCGTGAGAGATAGCAGAGAAAGAGGGAAAGAGCTACTCCCCCCGTTCGATAATGTAGTTCCAACATTTTTTTTAAAGTCAAACTTTTGAAACTTTGACCAAGTTTATAAAGAAATTACTTATATCTACAATACCAAAGATAAATGATACTCCCTCCGTTTCACAATGTAGCGGATATAGATTTTTCTAGAAGTCAAACTTTATAAAGTTTGATCAAGTTTGTAGAGAAAAACATATACATCTAGAATACCAAATACATATGCTTCAATACATAACAAGATATACTTCTATATTATATACATTTGGTATTGTAGATATAAATAGTTTTCTCTGTAAACTTGGTCAAAGTTTATAAAGTTTGACTTTATAAGAAATCTATATGCACTACATTATGAAACAGAGGGAGTAGTATGAAGTAAGTACATGTTGTGATGAATCTAATGATTGTTCTAGATGTAAATGTTTTTCTCCACATATACCTGGTCAAACTTTTTTGAGGTTTGACTTTTTAAAACATCCATATGCTTATGGACGTGAGAGAGTCCCTAACTAGAGAGAGAGAGAGAGAGAGAGAGAGAGAGAAAGTGTGTGTGCATGTGTGAAAGAGACATGGACAACACACGATAAAAGTAGAGAAAAAGCGTGTGTTTCTTATGCAAACATATCACACATGCATCTTCGACAACGGAAGCAAGGTGAGGTTATAGTGTGTGGTTGTTTGCAACCGAGAGAGCAAGACCCCTAGCATGTGGCCAAGAGGGATCTGACAAACAAGGGAGAGAGGTCGAGAGAGACGTATAGAGAAAATGCGGAAGTGGGGAGGAGAGAGTGTATGTTTTTCATAGAGAGGTCCCCTGGAGATCGTGATGGGCTTACATGGGTGGGAGATCGACTGACAAGGTGTGTGCGCGATAGAAGATACCCCGAGAGATATCGAGATAGACGTAGTGACGGAAGGAGACAATACGTGTGTTCCTGATGGCTAGTGAGAGATAATCATACTTAGGGGGGGAGTGCTTGCACCTATGATGGAGTGAGGGATTATGCTACTTAGGGGGGTGCGTGTCACATAGAGAGAGAACAAGGGCGGAGAGTGTTGGATGGGTCTATATGTATAGCGCGAGCGAGACATGTGTTTCTGTGAACCAAGGAGATATAAAGTTTGAGAGAGATTGAGGAGCCCCGATAAGGCTGAGTGGTGCGTCGGATAGCTGAGAGGTGGAAAGAGATATTCCATCCGCTCGATAATGCAATGCATGTAATTTTTTAGAAGTCAAACTTTGGAAACTTCGAACAGGTTTATGCAAATGTTATTTATATCTACAATACCAAAGATACATCATAAGAAACTACATCTCATGGTGAATCTAATGGTATATGTTTGCCGTTCTAGATATAATTGTTTTTCTCCACGTACATGGTCAAACTTTATGATGTTTGACTTTTCAATAAATCTATATGCTATGGACCGAGGAGAGTGCCTTAGTCGAGAGAGATAAAGTGCGTGTGAAGGAGAATGAGTAAGTGTGCAAAAATAGTATGTGTGTGAAAGAGAAAGTGACAACAAACGATAAATTAGAGAGAGAGTATGTTTTTTCATTTCTTATGCGAACATATCATGCATGCATCTCCGAGATAGAAAAGCGAGGCGAGGAGATACACGAAGATAGCTAGTGTGTGATTGTTTGCAACGGAGAGAGACACCCCTATAGCACATGTCCAATAGAGGTCTCGCCAACAAGGAACAAAGGTTGAGAGGGACACATGGAGAACATGGATGCATGGGGAGGGAGAGAGGGTGTGTTTGTGATAGAGAGATCCCCTCGAGATCGTGAGGGGGCTATATGGGTGGGAGATCAAGGGGGTGCATGCATGATAGAAAGATGCCCCGAGAGAAATCGAGATAGACCATGCACATGTTTGTGATGGAGACTAAGATTAGCTAGTCATATACATAGAGGGGGGGGGGGTTGTGTGTGCCTACAATTGAGTGAGAGACCATCATACTTGGCTAGCTAGGCATGAGATTGTGTGTGTGTGCGTGTGAGATGTAGAGAGAACGAGGGAGATAGATAGAGTTTTAGATGGGCCTATCGAGTGCGAGTGAGATACGCATGTGTGTGTGTGACCCAGGTAGATGCACTACTAGGAAAAGAGCTATAGATGAAATGGCCACTAATGGCGCACCGGACATGTGGTGCGCCACTCCTATATAGCAGTGGCGCACCATGTGCTGGTGCGCCATTAGTGTGAAAGACACTAATGGCGCACCAGACACATGGTGCGCCACTAGTAACAATTTTTTTTATTTTTCCAAACATACTAATGGCGCACTAGCCACACAGTGCGCCACTACTATTTATTTTTTGGCAAACTACTAATGGTGCACCAGGGAATAGTACGCCATTACTAGTTTGAACTAGTAATGGCGCACTATGCCCTGGTGCACCATTAGTATATTATTGTTATTATTATTATTATTATTTTGCAAAACTACTAATGGCGCACCACCAGCAGGTGCGCCATTAGTAACCACTAATGGCGCATTTGTAGGTGGTGCGTCATTAGTAACCTGGGACCAGCTGGATATTTTGGAAAGCCACACCTACCCACTCACTTTCCCCACTTCATTCTCTCCACCTCCTCCTCCAAGCTTGTCTCGGCTGCCTCCTGCTCCTCACCTCATTTGCACCATAGATTCATCCAAATTAAGTGTTTAAATTACCTTTTTTTGATAGGTAAGTAAGGGCGAAGCTATCTTTATGTTGTTCTCCCTCCAACAACGTGCACATGCACTTTTTATGGCCTAGCTAGATCTATGTATATTTGTGGTGTTGCATATGTTTGTGGTGTTGCATATATGTTTGTGTTTGCAGGTATCGGTATTTAAAATGCGATAGTTGCCAATATTTTGCCGGAATGTTAATTCATTTCCATTTCAGCGAGAACTTTGGCACTATGCATTCTTTTTGGTCCTATTTTTAGGGAAAGTCATGCCAAATTTTTCTTGGTTCTAAAATATCGTTTTGCTCTAGCCCGCACGCGACCATGGTCCGCACGATGACAGAAGGCATCGTGTATAGGTTTTTGAGCTCCGCGATGGCCGAGATGCTTCAAAAGAACGAGACGGAGATAATATGTCCATGTCGAAGATGCAAGCTGAAGAGCCTTATTGCGGACCCAGATTCCGGGCAGGTGCGGGACCACCTGCTCTTGCGTGGTTTCATGGATGGCTATCGGTGGCAAGGTGATGAAGATGACTATGAAGTCGTCCATGGGGGCCGGGCAAGAAATGAGGAAGGGCAACAAGACAACCACCGTGGCTCGGGCGGGCGAGAAGACGAAGAATCTCCAGGACATGATCACGACGGTGATGCTGTACACAGTCATAATGTAGAAGATGCCGGACATGATGATCAGGAAGATGCCGGAGCAGACGAAGGGCATGATCATGAAGATGAAGATGCCGGCGGAGCAAACGACCATGGACCGTCGATGGGCTGGGTGCAGGACCCTCATATTCAAGAGCTGCTTCTCAAGCAGACGGATAACACAAGAGCTG
This sequence comes from Triticum dicoccoides, assembly GCF_002162155.2. Classification (NCBI taxonomy): domain Eukaryota; kingdom Viridiplantae; phylum Streptophyta; class Magnoliopsida; order Poales; family Poaceae; genus Triticum; species Triticum dicoccoides. The sequence continues at coordinate 52,204,928 of NC_041381.1, read as the reverse complement.
CCGCCCGAGAGAAAGCCAAGCTGGATCAACTGGAGATAGATGCGGTTACTCCATTGTATGAAGGATGCAGGCCCGAGGATACCCGCCTGAAAGTAACGCTCATGGCTCTAGAGATGAAGGTAAAACACAAAATGACCGACGCATGCTTCGACGAGAACATGTCATTCTGGCACGAACGTCTTCCCAAGGGGAACAAGTGCCCGACCAGTTTCGAGGAGGCGAAGAAAATCATGTGTCCTCTGGATTTACCGCACGTGAAATACCATGTGTGCATGAACAACTGCATCATTTATCGGGACGAGCACGCGGAGTCTACCATATGTCCGGTGTGCGCCGTCACTCGATACAAGAAGAGGAAGAAAGCTCCTCGAGAAGTGGTGTGGTACTTTCCGATAACTCCTCGTCTGCAGCGTTGTTTCGCGGACCCTAAGGTAGCAAACCTCCTGCGTTGGCATGCGGGTAGGGAGGAGAAGAGGCGAGAAGATGACGCAAATGATCCGGAGATAAATAAAAAAGACGAGATGCTGAGTCACGCTAAGGATGCGAGCCAGTGGCAAGCGTTGAACTTCGAACACCCAAAATTTGGGAAGGATCCAAGGAACATCGTGCTGGGCGCGAGCACCGATGGAGTCAATCCGTTTGGCAGCCATAGGAGCACACATAGCACCTGGCCTATGTTTGTGTGGATGTACAACCTTCCCCCCTGGTTGTGCATGAAGAGGAAGTACATTCACATGAGTATGCTAATTGAAGCACCGAAACAACCAGGGAACGCCATCAATCTCTATCTGGGGCTGCTAAAAGAGGAGCTAGACACGCTGTGGAAAACGCCAGCCAATACGTGGGACACCGCAGAGAAAGAATATTTCCCTATGAGAGCTGCACTGCTCACGACGGTGCACGACTATCTCAGTTACGGATATCTCGCGGGGCAGGTGGTCCACGGATTTTCTGGATGCGTCAGGTGCATGGATGACACAACGTATCGCCAGCTAGATAGAGATCTCGGGTCTTCAAAAATCGTGCTCATGGGACATCAAATGTGGCTTCGCGATGATGACCCGTGGAGGAAACACAAGGATCTATTCGATGGTGAAACCGAACCCCGAAGACGCCCGCGTACGAGGAGCGGCGAGGAAATAGACGAGTTGTTGAAAAAGTGGAAAGATTGCCCACTGCCGGGAAAGAAGCAAAAGGTGCCAGAGCCGGGAAAGAAGCGAAAGGCGCCAAAGCCGCTGCTGAAGGTATGGATAGCAAGGTCTATTTTCATGGACTTGCCGTACTGGAAGATCCAGCGTTTGCCTCATAGCCTTGATGTCATGCATATCACGAAGAACATGTGCGAGAGTCTGCTTGGTACCCTGCTCAACATGCCAGAGAGGACCAAAGATGGGCCGAAAGCAAGGGCAGACTTGAAATCAATGGGCATCAGGGAGGAGCTTCACGCTAATGATGATGATGATGATGAGGCGAAGCAGGACACGGGAAGTCGTCGCAAAGGCAAAAAGGCCAAGAAGACCGGAAATGACTACCCTCCCGCGTGCTTCACTCTAAGTCAGGAGGAGATCGATCAGTTTTTCACCTGCCTCATAGGAGTAAATCTTCCTTACGGTTACGCGGGGAAGATAAGCAGATACCTAGACCCAGTGACGCAGAAGTTCAGCGGGATGAAGTCTCACGACTGTCACGTGCTGATGATGCAGATACTTCCAGTTGCAATCTGTGGGATCATGGATGCGCATGTCCGTGAAACAATATTTGGCCTATGCAACTTTTTCGACGTCATCTCTCGGAAGTCGGTTGGCGTGAGGCAACTCAGAAGGCTACAGGAAGAGGATGTGTTGATACTATGTGAGCTTGAGATGTACTTCCCGCCCGCATTCTTCGACGTTATGGTGCATCTGCTGGTCCGTATCATGGAGGATATCATCCAACTCGGGCCGACGTTCCTGCACAGCATGATGCCGTTTGAAAGGATGGATGGTGTTACCAAAGGATATGTTCGCAGTCCAGAGGGAAGCATAGCCAGGGGCTTTCTGACCGAAGAGTGTATCTCCAACTGCACGAATTATCTAGGCATCGAGAACCCCGTTGGTCTGCCCGTCAACAGGCACCTCGACAAGCTTGCTGGATGGGGTCACCATGAGGGTCGCCACGAAATGCATGTCGACTTCGAGGGTCGACTCACCGACTTTGAAAGAGCAAACCTAGTCGCGCTACAACACATAGACGTCGTCGATCCTTGGATGGTAGAGCACAAAACCTTTATTGAGAAGACGTACAATGACCGAGGCCAACAGAGGACGGACGGAGATATAATCGAAGAGCACAACTCATGTTGCACGTGTTGGTTCAAGCAGAAGCTTCTGTCGTACCCTTTACATGAGGATTCTTCCGCAGAAGAACAACTCATATTCGCCTTGTCACAGGGCGCCGAGCACAACCTGATGACGTATGAGGCATACGATATCAACGGCTACACATTCTACACCGAGGGAAAGGACATGAAGAGCGAGTGGTTATCAGAACTCCGGGGTAACGATGGAATCCTACACCGGTAACGACAAGGACAGATACTATGGAAGGATCGAGGAGATTTGGGAGCTGAGCTACACTGGAGAGAAGGTCCCGATGTTCCGTGTCAGATGGGCCAAGAGCGTCATAAAATAAGACCAGTATTTCACCACCATGGTTATACCCGAAGCCAAATCCAAGACCGCGGGCGCAAACGTCACCGCGAAAAATGAGCCATGGGTACTAGCTTCCCAAGTGGACCAATGCTCCTTCATTACCGACCCGCCAAAGCCCAGTCGTTTTGTCGTGAGGAGAGGCAAAAGGAAGATCATCGGAATGGATGGAGTCGCCAATGAGCAAGACTTCGACAAGTATGGTGACCCGAAGATGGAACATGACGACAACGATAAAGTATGAGCATACACCACAAGAAGAAGTAGGACCACCCTACCTAAAGGACGTCCGTTCAAGAGAAGTACTCCATTTACGAAAAATAAGGGCAAGAAGATTGTGAACAGATAGCTAGCTAAGATCGATTGTATTTAAATTGTAGCCTTCATTTCTCGATTGTATTTCATGGGCACTTTTTGAACTCATGAATATTTTTAAATTTCATGGACACTCGATCTCGATCCCCCTCCATCTCGATCGCTATCCCACCTCACCAGATCCGGTCACCCTCGCCACCGAGCACCCCCCCCCCCT
>NC_041381.1:52187646-52201096 GCF_002162155.2 Triticum dicoccoides | reverse complement strand
GACGATCCACCGCACCATCCCCCGCTCCACCGCCGCCACGACCCCCCCGCACCCTCCTCAGCCCGCTCCACCGTCACAAATGAATGCAACTAAAATTGCAAAAAAACAAATTTGATTATATTTTCAAATAACAAATTTGATAATATTTTCAAATAATAAATTTGATGATATTTTTTCATATTCATAAATATTTTCAAATAACATATTTGATGATATTTTTTAAAAAATTATTACTGTTTTTTAAAATAATTATTACTGTTTCATATTCATATTCATTTTCTAAAAAATTATTAGATGCAACAAAAAATAATAAAAAAATTACTTATGGCGCACCTCTGGCTGGTGCGCCATTGCTATATATAAAAAAGATTACTAATGGCGCACCTCTGGCTGGTGCGCCATTGCTATATAAAAAAAGATTACTAATGGCGCACCGATCGTGGGTGCGCCATTGCTATCTAAAAAAACATACTAATGGCGCACCACTGCGGGGTGCGCCATTAGTAAGCTTCCCCCCTAGCTAATTCCTCCCTCTCCCTCGCCAGATCCCCTTTGTCCCTCTCCCTCGCCAGATCCACCCACGCGCTGCACCGACCCATGACGCTGCCGCCCCGACCCCCACCGGACTCCACCCCCGCTGTCGGTGTCAAAACTGGTGGATCTCGGGTAGGGGGTCCCGAACTTTGCGTCTAGGCGGATGGTAACAGGAGACAAGGGACACGATGTTTTACCCAGGTTCGGGCCCTCTTGATGGAGGTAAAACCGTACATCCTGCTTGATTGATACTGATGATGTGGGTATTACAAGAGTAGATCTACCACGAGATCAAGGAGGCTAAACCCTAGAAGCTAGCCTATGGTATGATTGTTGTTCGTCCTATGGACTAAAGCCATCCGGTTTATATAGACATCGGAGAGGGCTAGGGTTACACAGAGTCGGTTACAATGGTAGGAGATCTACATATCCGTATTGCCAAGCTTGCCTTCCACGCCAAGGAAAGTCCCATCCGGACACGGGACGAAGTCTTCAATCTTGTATCTTCATAGTCTTGGAGTCCAGCCGATGATGATAGTTCAGCTATCCGGACACCCCCTAGTCCAGGACTCCCTCAGTAGCCCCTGAACCAGGCTTCAATGGCGACGAGTCCGGCGCGCATATTGTCTTCGGCATTGCAAGGCGGGTTCCTCCTCTGAATAATTTATAGAAGATTGTGAACACCAGGATAGTGTCCGGCTCTGTAAAAATAAATTCCACATACCACCGTAGAGACAATAATATTTACACAAGTTCAATCTGCTGACGTATTTTGTGGCGTGACGTCACACCACTACCAAGCCTTTACTCGAATTCTTTTTATTGTACCACCTCAGCGCGTTTAGCGAAGCGGTTTCCTTGGCACGTCTTGTCGAAGCAGAGATCGTGTTCCCCTTATTCCGGGATTCCCACCAATACGGACGTGGGTAACCCAACCTCGCCATTGATTGCGGCGCTTGGGAGATAAGCGAGTTTTATCAGGCCGGTGGGGATGCATGGTTTTGTCCGCCCATATAAGGGGATAAAGATCCAACCCTTTTACCTACGCCTTCTTCCTCCTTTGCTTATCCATCTCCGTGAACTCGAGCTCCAGCGCCCAAGTCCGCACATCTCACCTCAACCTTCTCCAACTATATCCGGAGCGGATGGCCTCCTCCGTTACGGAGGGGCACATCCAGAAGCTGCGCAGCGCCGGATATCTGTCCAGCGACATCGCGCACCGGCTCCCCGACGAGGGGGAGCTCATTCCCACCCCCAGGCCCCATGAGAGGGTAGTATTCCTTTCCCGTTTCCTCCGCGGACTGGGCTTCCCACTCCATCCCTTTGTCCGGGGGCTCATGTTCTACTACGGCCTGGATTTCCATGATCTGGCCCCGAATTTCATCCTCAACATCTCGGCATTTATCGTCGTGTGTGAGGCCTTCCTCTGCATCCGGCCCCACTTCGGCTTGTGGCTCAAGACCTTCAGTGTCAAGCCAAAGGTTGTGAAGGGCAGCCAAGCGGAGTGCGGAGGCGTCATGGTGGGCAAGATGCCCAACGTTACTTGGCTCGAGGGCACCTTCGTGGAAACCATTAAGGGGTGGAATTCGGGGTGGTTCTACATCACCGAGCCGCGTGACCCTGAATGGGCAGCGGCCCCTGAATTCAGATCTGGCATCCCCATATGGCTCACCTCCTGGAAAGAGAGTGGCCGGACATGGGGTGATTCGGAGGGGCTGACCGGACTTCAAGCCTGCATCCAAAAGCTAGTGAACAAGAAGCTCAAGCTTGTCAACATAGTCCAGGTCATGCTCATCCGCCGGATTCTCCCGTGCCAACAACAGGACTTCAATATGTGGGAGTTCGATCCGGTACAGCACCAGACTTTGAGCGGGCTCTTCGACACTACGTACGAAGAGGCCTGGAGGGTGCTGCTTAAGGGCGCCGAGGCTCCCGCATCCGCTACTGAAGATCGCGGATTCTGATCGCAGCGTCCAGCTAGCGAGGTAAGTGATTTTGCCCTTTACAGGACACTTGTTTTCCATAGTTTGACTCTATGCGGGATCTAAACTCCCTCTCCTTTGACGGGACTGGCTGAAGAAGGCCGAGCAGACTAACTGTCCGGCCCCTTTGCCAGAAGACCCAGTGGACGCCCGCTTAACGGGGCTGCTGGTTCCGGCACCCCACGTGGTGCCGGAGAAGAAGGCCAAGAAGAAGTCCATGGGCACTCGAAAGAGTTCCCATTTTCAGGTGTTATCGGATGATGACTCCGAGGCAGACTCCTCCCACGAAGGCGAGGAGGAGAAGAAGGAGGCCTCTCCCCCAGCGGGAGGAGGGAAGAAAAGAAAGGCCTCCCCAACGAGGGAGGCCGAAGGGTCGAAGAAGGGAAGGACTCTTCCCCCGGACTGCTCTGCCAACGCCGGCAACGACGACGAGGATTGGCCTCCAAGGGCCAAGCCCCTGGCGAGATCGTAAGTATCCGGACTCCCGAATAACTTCATGATTTTTGTTTTCGCCACATGGTGTCTTTCTAATGCCGCATACAACCCTACAGTCCGCCCAAGGATGATCTTCCCGCTTTGTCGAGCGGGTCCTTGGGTGCGTCGGATCCCTTCCGACTGCCTCCACCCCCCGTGATGCGGACGATGCCGAGGTGGGATCCCGGGAAGGGACCCGCCAGGAGGAGGAGGCCCCGGAGGTGCCGCAGGGCAACCTCCCGGACTTTGCACCGGACTCCGCACCGGAACCTGTAGTCGCTCCGGAGTCCGGCGGGCGGCCCCTTCGTAAGAAGGGCAAGACCATGACGCCGGCGGCGTCCGTCCAACCGGAGGCGCCAGATAGCTTGCTGGAGGCGCTCAACGGTGCTTCCATCGAAGAGGAACACCGCACCGTCATGAGTGCGGTGATTCAGAAGGTTCAGCTCGCCACGAGCGGGCTGACCGAAGCCTGCAGCAGCCTTCTAACAGGCTTTGAGGTAAGAATTTTGATATATGTAAAATAGTACCGCATACACAGTAGCCCCTGATGCTCGGTTCGGTGTTCGGAAAGAAAAGCCGGACTGAGGATCTAAAAAGATATACGCAGGAGTCATAAAAAATATGTCAATATGGGATTGCAGGCTGTGCTGCTGACCTCTGCCGCACTGACTGCGAAGGTTAATACTTTGAAGCAAAGCCTTGAGCGGTCCGAGAACGAGCTCGGCCGTGCCAAGAAGCAGCTCGAGGACAAGGAAGGTGAGTAACACCTTATTAAAATTGTACCTTACAGAAAAGGATTTGGTTTCAAGAAGAATGACAAGGATAACGTGGGTATTGCAGGGGCCACGAATGAGGTGGCGACCCTGAAGGAGGCGGTGTCCGCGGCCGAACGTAATGCGGCCGCGGAGCGCACCGAGTGAGAGAAGCAGGAGGCGCGGGTGGCGGAGGTACAGCAAGAGCTCTAGGCTCTCGTGGAAAAACATGAGAGTTTGTAGCGCGGCTCGAAGACTCGAGAGTCTGAGCTTGCATCGGCTCTTGAGAGTGCAAAAGCCGCTAAGCCCGAAGCCTACAAGGCCCTCCAGGAAATCGAGGCGTTGAAGAAAATAGCGGCGGGTAAGGCATTTTTCATGCAAAGTAAGCATGTGAGTGTGAATTACCTATCACTTACCCGAATTCGGAGCTCTCCAGGAGCGTTCGCAGATCTGCCCCGCAACGTGTCCGATGCTGCCGCTTTCTATAGGGCCGAGGAGGGGAGCTCGATGGAGAAGGTCTTCTGGTCTCAGTATGCTGAGGCTGTACATCTGGTGCCCCTTAGCGACCAGCTGAAGCAGCTGGTCGAGCTCCACAAGGTGGCCGAACAGGCCATGAAGGGCCTCATAGTTTGGTTGGGGCCGAAGGAGGCCATGCCTGGGAGCTACTTCGGCCTGGTGCGGCGGCTGGTGGATGCGTGTCAATGGGTTGAAGTCATCAAGCACTCCGCCTGTATTGAAGGTGCCCGTCGGGCCCTTGCCCGCGCAAAGGTGCAATGGGGCAAGATGGATGCTGAGAAGCTTGTGACGGACGCGCCACCGTCGGGCAAGGAGTATCGCACGCCCGAGATGTATTATAAGAGTGTCCTGAAGGGTGCCCACATTATTGCGGGTGAGTGTTCCAAAGATGTAATATTTGAGTAGACTCGCATTTTGTTATCCTATGCGCTGAAAACTTTGTTCATATGCGCTAAGCAACGCTTGTTAATTTAAAATATTACCTTCTGTGCGGCCGTTTATCAAATCTGAGAGATGGCAAGTCGTCGGCTTCAGCCCCCATGCCACGAGTGCTGGGGTGTTCGGGATAAATTTTAGCACCCTTGTTCCCATTTTTGGGTCCATCTAGGGAGGCGCTCAACACAACGAACGAGGCAACCGGACTTATAATGCTTGAACACTCTCACTTAGCCATAGAATTCTATAATTTTAAATTTCGGCGAAGCCCCTAGTGTTCGGAAGGCCGAATTTGGGGCGCTATCCACGCCTGGGCCGGACAAAGCCGGTTCCTCGCTCTAAGCGGCGTAAGTCTTTAGGGACTCAAAAAAGACCTCTCGAACAGAGACCGGCTCTCGCCTCATCATGACGATCAATTTTAGCTTTCTCCACTGAGGCGCTCGCCCAGCTCAACTGGGGCGCAATCGCAGTGGTTCTCCCAGTGCTACCTTAGCCGATACAATAGAACGTAAGGTACCAAAACATGGGAGCCGAGCAAACCCAACTATTGACCCAAGACATGATTCGGAGCCGATGCATATAATGCTATAAGTTCGGGGTGCCGCACTTGTGAAAGTGTTCTGACTTATCACACCATGATGCAGGAAACATAAGCCCCTGGTGTATTTCGCCGTACCAAAGTGTACGGATGCAACATGTCATAGATGAACATATGTATAAGAAAGAAATGCAATTATAAGCAAAAAGGTGCTGCAGTGTTTATTCAAGAAATATTGCTGTGAATTCAGAACGATGCAAATAGTGCGATAAGCAAGGGATGGGACTATTAAACATGTCCCCCTCCAGGGGTAGGCTGCGGAATGGTGTATAAAACAGATTTAATGCTCGTAATGGAGACCACCTGGATATTCGTCGTAGCCTTTCTCCTTCCCTGGTTGTTGCATCGTGAGTTCGGCGGGTCTACTACCGGACATGGCCTCTGATGAATGGAGTCCTGTGGGTAAAAAAAAGAAAAAAGAGAAAAAAAGAAGAACGACACACTTGAGAGCCCCTGGGGTGGTTAAGCCGCATTCTGGGCCTATCGTGGTCGTGCCCCTCCCCCTATGCCCATGGTATCTCCAGAGCGTAATGATGTACGCGAAGGACCAGTCTTGCAATTTTGCAGGGGCTGGGGTTGGGGCCGCATTGCTACGCGTGCTCGGAACGTGCCAGGTGGTCTTGTTGTAGGTTACTCCGGGCGTGTTTAGCCGTGTCCAGTCGCTTAACGGCCGGACTCGAGAATTGCCTTAAGAGGTTGCACTGTACTTCTGCCGCGAGAGCCCCCGCGCCCCCACCACTGCAGCTCCTATGCCGCCCACCGGACAGCAAGCCGTCGCGGCCCCCAACCATCCCGCCGCCGACCCGCAACCATCCCACTGCCGATGACCGCACGGGGTGCAGGACGACGACCGCCGCCGACCCGTAATCGTCCCACTGCCGCATGTAAGACCCCCTCCTCCTCCTCCACCCGTCCTCCTCCGCCCGTAAGCCCCCTCCCCCTGACTGACTCGACTCACCTGGCCTCTGCATGCAGTTCACCGTCCCGGATCTCCGACGGCATCGCCTCCCACGGCGGCAACATCCACAGCGTCGATGTCTTCGTCCCGGATGACGCCCCCGTCTTCTACGCCCGCAGGTACCCCATCCAAGTCACCCCCACCTCCATTTCCCTCCTCTCCCTCTCTGCTCCTCCCTCCTTGCCCTCTCCCGTAGCATGTTTTAGTTAGGGAATGTGTTGGTCTGTGTTATCATGGTACTCTTGAATGCTAAGTTGTTATGTGATGCTGGTACAGTTGGTAGAACTTCCTGTAATGATCTGCTAGTGATGTTGGTAGAACTTCCTGTGATGTCTGGTTCCTCACCTTTAGGATTATAGAGAGATGGTGAATCTTATGCTAGCAGGAGCAAATGGACATGGATCGTTATAGATGCACTTTTGCACGTTTTGTACATCAACCAACCTTGGCCGGTTAGCATGAAGGAGTAACTGTTTTTTGTGCACGCTGTTGAATGTCCAGTACTGTCTTAAGATTTCTTAAGATTGTTGTTACAGAGAGAAAAACAATTGTTTAGTTGGTGTCATGCAGAGGTTTAAGCGCAGGTTATGCAAGTGTTGATCATGCTTCTTTGTGTACATGCGGCATTCTGTCTATTTTGAATAATATAAGCATGATGCACATTGAAGTCACCGAATTTAAACTGAATGTACACATGTAACTGAATTTCTTTGACAGTGAGTTAACTGACTTTTTTAATAGTGTGTAAACTGAATTTTTTTAACAAAAGCTAACCCTACCTTACCTGGCAGACAACATCATGTTTGTTGGGGAGGATGCAAGATCGAACTGTCAGCCCTTAATGTTTAATTATCATGCAACTCTGTTACTCATGCAGTGCTGCTGTACTATCTTGGGTGCACAGACAGTATGATGATTCTTCATCAAATGCCCCTGTTTTTTCTTCCTTGCAAATGTGAGTGAATCATTTCTATCATCAAGAAAAAAACATGTGAACCAGTAGTACTTCTCTCATTGTTCGTCAAAGAATCCACATCCTTTTTAGTTTAGTATAAATCTAGTCTGAAACTAGTAGAGCTCTTGGTGATTTGCAAATTCAGTTTAAATAAAAATTGCTACATTGAACCAACAGATAATTGATTTGGTAGAACAAGTCTTGTTGCCAGTCTTGAACCAACAGATAATCTTAATTGAAATTTGACCATGTCTTGTTGCCAGTCCTAATGAAAAAGCAACTGAATTTCCAACAACCTACTAGGTAGAACAATCCATTTATATCATGAATATATGGAAGGGAAGTACATGATTGCTATGTAGTCTGTTGGATCATCTATGTACTGTGTATGTTGTGGCATGTGGTGTGGTCGATGCTGAGATGTCAACTCTATGTACTATGTATGATGTGGCATGTGGTGTGGTCCGAGTGATCAGGTTTCAAATGATTTTGAATTTTTATGATTTTTATGCAGATAGGTGAAGCCACTGACTACACTTCAGGTTCTACTCCTGGAACACTTCAGGAGTTTTACTTCATAACTGGGGTATTTTTATGATATTGGGGGGTTTTGTCTCCGACCATCGTGTCGTCATGATATTGTGGGGTGTTGTGGGGTTGCAGCTGGGCAGGGGTAGGGTAATGATTTTGCAGGTACCCTGAGAGGCCCTTGAGTTTGTCGGAATGTCGATTAACTTCCGTTCCGGCAAATTCGGGTACTCCATATGTCCTATTTTCAGCAAAGGTCATGCTCAGCAAAGGTCATGCTGAAATTTTCCATGAATTTTAGCATGACTTTGCTAAAAATAGGACATATGGGGTACTTACGACTAATGCATGGGTCGGGGTATTTAGTACTTAATTAAGTAGGATCAACTGCCCCGCCATTCTTGCTGCATTAAACCATAGGTGGCAATAGAGCCAAGTGATTAGGCCCAACCTAAATGATGAAAACTTAACTTAGCATTTAGGGTGCCTCGGCGTCGACAAACCCTAGAAGATAAAACCTTGGATTTTAGGGTGCCTCGGTGTCGATGAGAACCTAAATGATGTACGCTTAGGCTTTTAGGGTGCCTCGGCATCGACAAACCTTAAATGATAAAAGCTTAGCTTTTAGGATGCCTCGGTGTCGACAAACCCTAAATGATGAGACCATGATCTTGTTCCTTGACAATAACCAACTTTTTGACCAAACTTTTTTCCTATTTAGAGAGAAACATGGCCCACAATGATGAGGCCGGCGGTTTGGGTGGCAAGCAATTCTGGGAGCTGTCCCAGGAGATGGAGGAAGAACCTCACCGCTATGAGGATGCCTCGGAAGACACCGATCCTGACTACACAACCCCTAGTGGCGTCGGGGATGACACCACTGATGGTGCCGCCAAGGATGCTACCACTGATGATGGCGGCGCACGCACAGATGGCAGCCAACCAAAGAGGCAACAGAAGGACTGGCGCCCGAGCGTGCTCAGCACCATCAAGGAGGAATTTACTGAAGTTAACTCCGACGGGCATCCAACGACGCCCAAAGAATTAGTCAAGGGGTACTCGGTTCAGCTCGGGTGCATTCTCCGGAGCACCGTCTCAATCAACACCGAGAACCTAAGGCATAAGGACCAAGGGAATTTGCGCAGCCTCCTCTTCACGAAGCTGCACGGATGATACAAGTTCCCCGCTGACTTTGCAAACACACGCCTCTCAGGGAATAAAGTGAACAGTGCCACCCTCACGGGGATGAGCACGACCCTGTCTACTTGGAGAAGCACGGTGAAGGCAATGATCGAAAAAGGTGATAGTTATGAGAAGATCAAGGCGAAATATCCTTTGATCAGCGAAGATGACTACAAGGAGTTCAAGATTAAATGCGAGAGCAGCGCAACCTCCGAATCAAGTCAGTGGGGGAAAGAAATGCGGCAGTTGAACTTAGGGGTCCACCAACTTGGTCCCGGCGGTTACAGAGTGGCGGAGCCTATATGGGACAAGGAGGACGCGGAGCGTGCCGAGCAAGGCCTACCGCCCCGCATCAAGAAATACCGTGACAAGCAGACGAGGAACTTTCTCAGGGCCCGGTATAAGGAGGACCCGGTAACAAAGGAGCTTACCACGGATCCGAAGACCAGGGCGCTTGAGCTTGTTCTGGTAAGGAATACACCCCCGCGTAATTAGCTCCATATGGTTGCATTCTAATTAATCCCCAATATTTCTAAATGGTTCACGTTCCTTCCGCAGGACACTGAAAGCAGTAGCGCGGGGTCATCTCAGATCTCCCCTTTCGACACCCCTTTAAATAGGGCGTTGAACGTAATGAAAAACAAGGATAAGCTTAGTAAGCCGTCGTCAGCTGGTCGTGTGGCCGGCAAAGGCTTGTCCACAAAATGGTCATCATACTATACCGCTGGTGGGCAAAAGGAGAAAAAGACCAGTTTGGAAAGCCAGTCGCGCGAGGTTGAAGCACTCAAGGCACAAGTGGCACAGATTCCGAAGATTATCCAAGAGCAAGTGCAACAACAACTGGGAACGACGCTCACCGCCATGGTGCTTACATTGATTCAGGGGCTGACGACGTGGATTGCGGGCGGCCAACAGGGGCCTCCCTCGGTTCCCAGCTTCACGGCTAGCAACTCGCACAACGTGCAGGCGGCGCCATTGGTGTCTTTGGCGGAGGCGGTATTCGTGTCTCCGGCACCGGCACGGGCATTGGAGCTTAATGCACCCGGGTGTACACCGGCTGGTACCTCTCCAGCAAGTGGCCCCTCCGTCAGTTGCACGCCCGCCGTTGGAGGTGCCTCGACATTAGCTGAGCTCGACGGCATCACGGTATCTAAGCCTCTCGGCCGATGACTTCATCTCCTTGCCTTTGACTGGTCATCCCTGACGCCCTACATGTTTTCGCAGGGCTCCGCTGACGTTCCTTGCACTCTCCTGCACTTTGTGGGCGGCGAGTTGGTCGATATCGCCAAGGGCAGAATTGTTCAACCGGGCAACCCCGTGTTCCACAGTAATCCGATGCCACCCACAGCGTATAGGGTTGAACTGGTTCGGGTGCTGCCGGGCTGCAACGAGTTGTTACCTCCGATTCGACCCGCTGGGGCCGACGAAGATGATGAGATGACTCTCAGCGCCTGCGTAAGTTGGCCCGTGCTTTGGCCGAAGAGCCAGATTCGTTTGGGGGCGGGGGACACCACCCCACAAACAAGACCGCCAGTCGTGCCAGCTCCAAGCCATGGCAAGAATGTCGCAACGCTACCGGACATGCCGGACATCCCTATGGCACAGGATCCGGACATGCATATGGCACAGGATCTAGACGACGACGACAACGACGGTACATTGCAGACTAAGGCATAGCATAGTGGTGGGAAGGGGCTGATGCCTTCCCACCCACCCAGGTTCAAGGCATGGTACTTGCAATTTGGATTTGTTGCACCAATTAAACTGTAGGGGGTTCCCTTACAGTCTTTCTGTAAAAAAAATGACGATGGTACATTTACCAACATCGATAAGTACTTTGCCGAACATGGGTACGGTGACGAGTTCTGCGGGCCTCCTCTCAAGAACCCAACCAAGACGACAGCGATCTAGCTGGTACGATGAAGAAACCCAATTGCAACAGGCGTCGTCTGGCGTTCAGTTCTCAGGAGACGCCTCCAGCTACCGCCTTCACCGAGCCTCAGATAGCCGAGGTGCGAAATACTATCAGCCCCAACACGCTCAAGAAGGCGGTCTGTGAGCAGAACTCGATCTCATTACAGCAGATCAAGAAGAAGGGACGGAAACGAAAGACTAACCAGGGCGCCGGTGCGAGCCAACTGGCACCGAGTATGATCCGTGCTCAAGACGGGCCACCTTCACCTAAGGATATCTCGAGGAGGGTGCATGTGGCGGGTAGGGCGATGCTACCGACAAATATGCTCAATGTTGCAACCGGTGCTATCCGGAGTCTCCATGACAGTGTTATTTCTTTGGAGAAGTAGCGTCTCTCCCACAATGATGTGGCATACCCGGTTTTCATGGCCAAGGTGTCAGAGGGCAAGGGCTTTGTGGATGGCGCCATCGGCGGTACGATCGTCCTGCGGTTTGATGACATCTTTGCTATGTTTAACCTTCATCCGCTGCACTACACCTTTGTTTGGCTGTTTTCGCTGAGTATGGAGATGCAGATCATTCGAGACAAGACCCCAGACATTGTGATAGTCGACCCCTTCTACATGCGTGCCAAGATCTTGGGCAGCGCTGGGGACCGGCAAGTCGCGAGTTCACACCTCGAAGGCGTCATTCTGGCAAACCCAGATAAGGATAACTTCCTCGTGCCTTACTTTACCGAGTAAGTCATCCCCTCACCGCCCCGTAACATATGATTTCTTAGATTTCGATCGTTCTTTTTCTTTCTAACATTCCGTGTTCTGTGCAGTGACACACATTGCACACTCATCCTCTCAAGCCCGAAATATTCCATGGCCACGTATTTCGACCCGGACCATGACTCCAAGATAGACTACACAAATACCAAGAAAGTTCTTGATGATGCTCTCCCCAGCTATGCCACATCTGAAGGCACCTTTAAGAAGCCAGTTCGTAGGTACGGTAGGCATGTGTTCACCCACAATACGGCGTTCCCCTGCGTCAAGCAGCCGCCTAGTGGTCAGAAGGATGCCTACTACGCCCTCCATCACATGCGGGCAATCGTACGGGACCATAATCACATTCTGCTACCAAATAATCTCAAAGATTGGGCCGCAAGCTTGGCGGCAATCCAGGACGCGGACATCCGACAAGAATTCTTTCGCATCCAGTCGCAGTTTGCAGAAATCGTCCATCAAGATGTCCTTCGTACCTCGGGGCAGTTCTACCTCAGATATCAACCGTCAAACAGTGAGATAGACACAATGCTACAAATGCAAGCTGACAACACCCGCGACTTCATGACCATCATGAAAGGCGGCAGCTTCATCCACGCTCCGGTCCCATGAGTCGAGTCGAAAGTAGTGATGCTATGTGTAGTTCTGAAACATCGATTAGCTCATGTTGTAATTAAAGTTTAATGAACTTGCATGTCTCTTTGGTTTGGACAGTCGTTCAACTTAGATGTAATCGATGCTATTTATTAGTAGGACCATGATTCATGCTATTAATGTCTTGCTTTTCTCTTCCGATCCTTTTGTTGCATACTTATATATTGCTTATGTATTGTCTGTTGTTTGGCTAGTGCATATAGATGCCGCCGTATGTCGTGTACAAGGGTAAGGTTCCCGGAGTCTATGACGACTGGGAGGAGTGTCGGAGACAGGTTCACTGTTTCAGCGGTAACAGTTACAAAGGGTACATCACTAGGGAGGAGGCGGAATCTAGATACGCGTGCTATCTAGCGGGAGAGAGTAGGGAGCATTGGAGGAACCGGATGAAGACCAGTTTCATCGCGATGATGCTCATCGTGATGACCGCAGCTCTCTTCTATGTGATGGTAGTTTAGATGATCGATATCGACTTGTAATGTGAAGACAAACTCGCTACTCGCGGTCTTGAGACTTGTAATGTTCTATCTTTGTTCGGTATTTTGAATTCGGAGACTAATATGATGAATTGTATTCGGAGACTAATCTTCTATTGTATTCGATGAATCTGCTGTTGCTGTGTGGTGCTGTCTATATTCTATCCAATAATATATTTTATAACCTGTGCAAATATCAGAAAAGAAAAAATCCCTAATATTCATACTAATGGCGCACCACTCAGCACTCTAATAGCGCACTGTAGAAAGGATACTAATGGCCCATCACCCCAAAGTGCGCCATTAGTATGCCAAAGCACATGGGTAAATATGGCCCCCTGGGAGGCATACTAATGGCGCATGTTGGTTTATACTAATGGCGCACGGCGTGGTGCGCCATTAGTATACCAAATACTAATGGTGCACCAGTGGTGCGCCATTAGTATTTAATACTAGTGGCGTGGTACTAGTCGCGCACCAGTAGTGCGCCATTAGTAGGCAAAACTGGTGCGCCACTAGCAGGCCTTTTCCTAGTAGTGATGGAGAGTTTGAGAGAGAGGGGGAAGATCTCTGAGACGATAGAGTGGTGTGTGAGAGAGTTACGGGCAACGAGCCAAGGAATTTGTGTGTGTACGATGAGTGCACCCAAGATATCTAGCTTGGACTGGAGTATCATACATAGTGTGCGAGAGATACCTAGATGGAGTACATATGCATGC
>NC_041381.1:52154530-52187484 GCF_002162155.2 Triticum dicoccoides | reverse complement strand
CACACACACACACAAAGAGAGATAGAGAGAGAGAGAGGGACCAACAAGGTTTGTGTGTCATATGCAAGCGACAGAATTGAAGATTGTCGGTGAGAGAGAGAGAGAGAGCAGCAGCAGTCCGGGAGAGGGGGAGGTCGCGTTTTATGCATCAAAGATTGATATAAACCATGTTTCGATATAAACTTGCATTGAAATATTTAAATTGGAGAACATGTTGTCTGCAATCAACACATGAACGGATATATGCATATATCAGACAAGTTCATTAAGTTGACTTTCAACATGTTCGTGGAGTACTATAATACTGTATAACATGCTACTCGGTTGAGGTGTTCAAGTTTGGATTTAGTTCACTATTCTGACCTAGTGAACGAGCTATTTCATTGAATCGAGATATTTCATTTTGGGTTTGATTCCCGTTTTCGAATGGGTCAACTATTTGTCATATAGTAAATCGCTAGCAACGAGCATGTAAAAACACATTACACCGGAGCATCATCTCTCCATCTAAAAAAGAAGTGGCAAGCTAATATTTCAAAATTTGATTCGAATCGACTTGGTAAGGTAGACGTGAATGATTGTTCTCCCAAAATTCGAACGAACCGTTAAACATCCTCTTCTCGGTGGAATTCGCCCGAGCAAATAATGGGAGACGCAAAATTACCATCCTATGTGGGACACACATCAATTGGCCCGTTGTACATCGAGGGTAGGTTCGTAACTTCATCCAAGCACGCCTTCTCCTCGGCCGAAATGACATGTGACGAATAATTCATAAACTATGGTCCGCAAAACACGCTCTCCTCACCCAAAATAGTTCTTACCCACTATTTCAAAACACGCTCTCCTCGCCCGAAATTGCTCGCGCCCACTATATTTCAAAACATGCCCTCCTCGCCCGAAATCACTCCCGCCCACTATTTGGGGAGAAGCAAAGTTACTCTACTATCCCCGACACTCAGTACACAGACCCAAGCCGAGAAGCCTAAAGGCAGGGGTAGAATTGTAACTCCCCCTCACATTTCAGACAAATGCGTCCATAAGACATGGTTCCACTCCCCTCCCAATTCCCCTCCCCCCATTCCTACCTCGTGGGCGCCAAATCACCTTCTCCCTAGAAGCTCCCTTCTTCCGAGCCACGAAACCTCAGCCCCTCCTCCATGGCGCCCCCACCGCACCAATTTCATAGCCGCCCTCCTCCCTAATGCCGGAGACACAATTCATTTGTCGTCGTGCACTGGGCTGTGTGCCTCTTACTCCGTGCTGCTGGAGCTGCCTCGACGATGGCCACGTGAACCATACCGGAGCCGATTCACCCCCGCCGTTGTTCACGGCGCCAGAGTGGCTCCAACTTTGGATCTGTCCAGAGTCTCGGCGCTGCTTCCCTGTAGCCGTCGACCATCGCGACATCGTTGTTTCCCTACCGCGCCGGCCTCACCGACTCGGCAGCTGGACCTGCCTACTTCACCATGCCGCTAGATAGGTCGCACCTTCATCTCAAATCACTTTATTTAGGCGTCAGTTGTCTGAATTTTTATTCTGGGCCAATCGATTCCCAATCGGAAGCAGCACCCCTCGAGGAGGCAGAGCTCCTAGGCTGCCGGTTTGCTGGTGTCTAACGTCAAGGTGCAGAGCCGCAAGTTCGCCGCGGAAGCAGCGCTTAGATGGCTATCTTAGAGTTGCATGGGTTGAAGGTACTGCCGCCGCCGGATCTGGATGACGGGGAGTCTTTGTGGATTGGCCCGGGAGCGGCACAGCCACGGCAGTGCAGTGGGGCGGGGAGCGGGGTTTTCGCCGGGGCCACGGACGGCGGAGGCAGGCTGCTCTGCTGTTGGTCACTGGCTCTTCGCGGAAGATTCCGAACAGTGTCAGCCGGGAGGCACAAGACGGCCATCAAGCCATCCGGCGTAGATCGGACAGTACCAAAATAAAATAAAATCCTGTTACCCCAATTTAGTCTTCAGTCAACAGACATGTGACCACTCTCATACCTTGTTGTTGATCTCTTAGTGTATTTCTTCAGATCAAAGAGACGTGTCATTCTTAACATTATGTGTTATCTTCATCTTCAGCCACACCGTCTTCTGACTCACCGCAGTTGCTCCAACAAGGGAAGCATACACCAGAAGGGAGCTATAGTCCCCACTCAACAGTTCCCTGCATCGAATGCGTGTGCCTGACATGGACAGCCACAACAACTGCAGGGTCATCGACACGTTAGCACATGATGCTCACTCCTATGGATGGCGGCCAGATAGGTTGTAACCTCAACTTACTTGTGTGCAACATTTATGGCTTTGTTATTCATCTAAGCATGGAAAATAGATTATCACGTTTCACTGTATATTCATGCTGATCTCTTACGGGTCTTGTTCAGGAGTTAACGTTGTTCCATAGTTATCATCCATCAGCCAATGCTATACCACAGGCTGGTGATTATAGTATTATACCACTTCTAGTATTACCTATGTTGTTCTTTAATACTTTTGTGTGCCATCTAGTTAATCTCGAGTACAAACGATACATGTTCTGTAGCTTTCATCTGTGTTCTCCCTTTAGTTTTTGAGACCTATTGCTGCTAGTTAACCCCCAGTCCTACTATTTATGTCATCTCCTACAGGCACTCATTACATAAATCCAATTACTAGTTGTCTTCCATGCATGTCAAATATAATTGCACACACTAATATATCCACGAGAACCTCACGGAGCAATGTAAAGGACAATAAACTTGATGTCAATGATACCCAATATGATGGAACATGCAAAGGCAATTCTTCAGAAGACTTGCAGAAAGATGATGAATCCTCTTCACCCCATAAGGTCCTTGCTCTAACTTGGCCTATGATATGGTTACAACATGCATATAATGTCCTGGAGTGTATCTACTCTATTGCAATGCCATGTGCTTAGCATGCTGATCATGCATGTAAATATGTCATGCCTTCCTGTGTTTCAGTACCTATTCCATTCATGATAACATGTTTTCAAATTCAAATACTGTCATTCTACTCTATCGCAATGCCATCTACTTAATTTGGACATCATGCTTCTGAATATCTTATGCATTGTTATTCATCAGTATGTACTTCATCTGTCTACCATACCATATTTTTTCATTGAACTGTTGTTCTAGTGCTCTGTTGCAATGCCATCTTAGTTTCCCAATCATACCCGTGTATGTTGCCTTAGTTTTTTTGTACGTATTCCACTAGCATACAGTTTAACATTCAACTAGTGTTTTTTACTGTGTTGTCCTGTTGTATCCCTAGCTCTTACACCATACTCCCTCCGTCCGGATTACATGTTGCCTAAATGGATAAAAAAGGATGTATTTTTATACGCAAAAAAGGATGTATTTAGAACTGAAATACGCATAGACCCATCCATTTTTTTCCGAATGGAGGGAATACATGTCAATATGTCATGCCTTTCTATTCTTCCGTACATATTCCATCTCTTTGCTGTAGCATGTTTTATAAATAAAGCACCATTCTTCTATACAAGGCATGCAAGGGGAAGACGGCTATGTTAGAATCTGAAGGGTTACAAACAAGGCCTTTGCAAAAGATCCAAAGCCAGGAGATAATAAACCAACTCCAGTTTTTATAGATACTGCTCCAGCACACAGAAACCCAACTCCTACTGATAATAAGCAGATTCCAGTGGCGAAAGAACTAGTCCGCTCCAGTGTAGCAAAAATATGTCAACTCCATTCTAAGAAGCGTGTGCATATCCTTGCATCATGAAATTTTATAGCATGCTGATCATATTTTCTACATGTTTCTTACCCATCTCTCTTTTAGAAAATAATCTTACCAGATAGAAGAATTTCTACACCGGTATCGTCTATGAGGAAAGATTCTTGCAGGAAATCTCTGTGCTCCAATGCAGATGTAAGTACCTGTTGTATATCACTATATTTTACATCAGCATGTATTTTGTTAATCGGCGTGAATCCAACCTTTATCTGATCTAAAATTAGTTGTAGCAAAATGTTAAAGGCGCCAATGTTGATTTTTGTAAAGAAAACTGCCTGGTAGTTTTGCATACTGAGCTGCATGAGTGTACTATCTCATATCATGCACATTACTAAATTGTAGTGCTCCTCTGGTTGCCCATTCATTCATTGTGTCAATGTTGCTTTCTTATTACCTTACCTGGCTGATGATAGTTGTGCCATATTGTTTTAATTTGGTGTAGGCTTGTTGCCCAAACGTTCATTGTGTCAATGTTGCTTTCCTATTATCTGACTTTGGCAATGATAGCAATGCTAGTGTGTTAATTTGGTGAAGGCTGCTGAAGATAAGAAGACAAACTCTGAAAATAGCAAGGCAACCCCATTGTTTCTTTCCAATAAATCTAGGCTAGGTAATATGGCAATAACTCATGATTAATCTGTTTG
The DNA here is from genome assembly GCF_002162155.2 of Triticum dicoccoides. NCBI lineage: Eukaryota > Viridiplantae > Streptophyta > Magnoliopsida > Poales > Poaceae > Triticum > Triticum dicoccoides. Next base: position 52,183,079 of record NC_041381.1, on the reverse strand, counting down.
GTTCCCCTCCTAATTTATGATATGATGCAGTGGTCAAGACACTCTCGACTATCAATAATATAAGCCTGCCAAAATCGCCATCTGAATCTATTCAGTATCCTCTGTCTCGAATGCAACGGAAAAAATGTATGTTTGTGAACCAATTAATCACTGAAGCAATGATGGAAATGGTGGAGGAATCAGAGGTGCAGAGTCGTGCGACACAACAACTGATCAATGTTTTCAGAGACAGTGTGGCAAAGTAGCAAGAACTTGCCCACATGCTTATGGGCGTCATCCTTGCTGAGGTTGCAGATTGTGACGTTGTAGATCGTTAGGTTCTGTTCATTTATTTGCACTGGCATCAATCTTTGATTGCCCAGTGGATGTAATTTCCTGTAATATATGCTAGATGTGCAACATTTTTCCCTGTATGTCGTACCTTTGCTTGATCGGTTTTGGTCCTATGCGTAATTGCTCTTCGTAATGGGCTCAAATTATCTAATTTGTCCTAAAGACATGTACGAACTTTAGTGGGCCCATTAAGTTAATGGGCCGTTACGAGGCCGAAAGTTAATGGCCGGCCCTCTTACCTCACGGTTCGTTAACAGGCCAACATCGAAGCGGGCAACAGGTGGGCCCAATTGATTTCACGGGCCATTAATAGGACGTTACTAAGTTCAGGCTACATATGGCCCAACTATACTGTGGGCCTTTAGCAGGCCGAAAGAGACAGCGGGATTGTACTGGACCATTAAGAGCATGGGCCGCTAAGAGGACGAAAGTCAAGTCGTATTGTAAATGGCCCAACTGTGTTGTGGGCCTTTAGCAGGCCGAAAGAGAAACTAGGCTAGTATTGGACCATGAAGGGCATGGGCCGTTAAAAGGCCAAAACTCAGGTCAAACTACAAATGGCCCAACTCATTTATGATTCGTGAACGGGCTGAGAGGCACACATGGCCGGGAATTGGCCCAAGACTTAAATGGGTCCCTAAAAGGCCAAAAATTAGGTCCGACTACAAATGGCCCAACTGATTTATGGGCCATCATAGGCTGAAAGCCACACCGGGCCGAAAATTGGCCCAACTGATTTATGGGCCGTCAACAGGCTGAAAGCCACACCGGGCCGAAAATTGGCCCAACACATAAATGGGCCGCTAAAAGGCCGAAACTCAGGTCCGACTACAAATGGCCCAACTGATTTATGGGACATCAATAGGCTGAAAGAAGCACCGTGCCAGAATTTAGCCCAACATTTAAATGGGTTGCTAAAAGGCCGAAAGATGTACATCCTGAAAATTGACCCATCCATTGAATGGGCCGTTAACAGGCCGAAATCTCATTGGGCCGATATTGAGCCCAAATATATAGTGGGCTGTTAGTGCAATGGTGTCAAATCTTTAACGGGCCGTTGACGGGCCGAATTGGGACATCTTGTATGGGCCATGGGCTTAAATGGACCTAACACAAGTAGGCCTTATATGGGCCGGCCTGATAATTTTGACTGGGCCGACCTTTTTCACTAGAATGAGCCATTGTTGGGTCGTGCCACATGTCGACCTATCATAGGCGCCTCCTGTCCAGTGAGTGGATGACATCTGTCCCAACAGTGAGGCAACACGTGTTTCCTCTGGCCAATGATGATTTTACACGTGGAAAATCCCCATTGGTCCGGGCTATTAACGGGTTATCGGATCCAAAACTGGACCCTATAGCTTAACGGCGTTCCATTATGGTGGATGCCACGTGTCGGTCACCCTTGACGAAAGCACTTCTGTGACGCGCGATTTATCGTCATGGAAGTGGACACTTCCGTGATGATAATTTTGGTAATGTCATGGAACACTTCTACGACAGCACATGTATGACTATCTTGATTCTGTCATAAAATCGTCATGGATGTACATGCATGAAAAAAAGCGCGACCTACTGTGACAAACACGTATCAACACAGAAGTGTATTTTTTTTGTAGTGTGAACCTCGACGACGACCTCCCTCTCCACCTTCATGAGAGAACAACGACTAAGAAAGACAAGAGGAAGAACAAGACAATTAAGAGGATGTTCCACCCCGACCCAAATAAAAGATCTCACGAGTTCGAGCAAGAGTCTCAAGAGATCATCCGGTCGAAAAAATCTTTGATGGCATTCAAACTGGGAGAATTACTCGCTCAAAAATCTCATTTAACTAACTTTTGTGAACATTACTCATTCATTTCTAGCATTGAACCTATGAAGGTTGAAGAAGCATTATAAGATCTGGATTGGATAAATGCCATGCACGAAGAGCTATACAACTTTGAGAGGAACCAAGTGTGGACGTTGGTTGAAAAGCCCGATGAGAAGCACAATGTCATTGGAACCAAATGGGTTTTTGGAAACAAGCAAGATGAAGATGGACAAGTTGTACGCGACAAGGCTCGAATCATTGCTCAAGGCTACACTCAAGTCAAAGGTATGGACTATGGTGAGACTTATGCCCCCGTTGCTAGACTTGAGTCCATTCGCATCTTACTTGCTTATGCCAATCATCATGACATTACCTTATATCAAATGGATATCAAAAGTGCTTTTATCAATGGTGAAATTGAGGAGAAATTTTATGTTAAACAACCTCCCTACTTTGTTAATCCTAAGAAACCCGACCATGTTTACAAACTACACAAAGCTCTTTATGGTCTTAAGCAAGCTCCTAGATCTTGGTCTAAATGCTTGACTAAATTTCTTGTTGAAAAAGGGTTTGGAATTGGTAAAATTGGTTCTACACTCTTTACTAAAAGGGTTAATGGAGAATTATTTGTGTTCCAAATTTATGTTGATGATATCATATTTGGATCAACTAACCCTCATTTTAGTGAGAAGTTTGGGAAGCTTATGCCAGAGAAGTTTGAGATGTCTATGATGAGTGAACTCAAGTTCTTTCTTGGTTTGCAAATCAAGCAAACTAAGGACGTAACCTTTATCTCTCAAACAAAGTATACCAATGACTTATTCAAGAAGTTCAACATGCAAGAATGCAAAGGTATGAATACCCCCATGCCTACTAGTGGACATCTTGAATTGACAAAGGATGGCGAACCGGTTGACCAAAAGGTTTACCGCTCAATGATTGGTTCACTGTTATATTTATGTGCCTCCCGTCCCGATATCATGCTAAGTATGTGCGTGTGTGCACGATATCAAGTGGACCCCAAAGAGTGTCATCTTAAGGCTGTGAAAATGATAGGGAGATACTTAATACATACACCAAATTTTGGCATTGGGTATCCTAAGAGGTCTTCTTTTGATCTTGTTGGCTACTCCCACTCGGACTATGCCGGTGACAAGGTTGATAGAAAGTCTACTTTGGGTACTTGTCAATTTCTTGGTAGATCTCTTGTCTCTTGGTCCTCCAAGAAACAAAACTCGGTATCCTTATCCACCGCCTAAGCGGATTACATTGCCGTCGGTTCATGTTGTGCTCAATTACTTTGGATGACCCAAACTCTTAAAGATTATGGGATATATGTCAAACATGTTCCATTGCTTTGCGACAATGAGAGTGCTATTAAGATTGCTCATAATCCCGTGCAATACTCTCGGACTAAGAATATTGAAGTTCTTCATCATTTCATTTGAGATCATGTTGCTAAGGGAGATATCAAACTTAAGCATGTTTGTACCGATAAGCAATTGGCGGATATATTCACCAAACCACTTGATGAGAAAGTGTTTTGCAGGTTGAGAGGTGAATTGAACATCATTGATGCTTCAAATTTGGAGTAGAAACTCCATGTGGATGGGTGCAAGGCATGAGCCTTACTATGAATAATCCTTGACCATTCTCTTATGATGATGATCATATGTCTTGGATATTCTTGTACTCTTGCATGCTATCTAACCCTTGTAGGTACTTGGATAGGCCCAACTCTATGAGATTGCAACTCAATCACATTCTACGCAATCTCTACATCTCGAAGTCTCTACAATATGGTGGATGAAGACAAGGAAGCACGAATCCATTCAATATATCCTTTGAAAAATTCCTTATATTAAATTTCATGATTGTAACTTCGGATACACAAGTGCTCTTCCTTGCAAGACTAATCCATGTAGGAAGATGAACTTCAACTACAAGTAGTGCACCCAACTCTTGATGATCTACATCAACTTGAGAACCCTACACAAGTTCAACTACGTGCCAAGTTGAACACCAACACCCAAGGTATGTCATTCCATATTAGAGAAGCTTTACCGCAAGACATGGGTCAAGGCAACTCAACAAGATGTGAATAAATAAAAATGCTTAAACGAAAAATGGCAACCCCATTTTAAGTTTAAACTATGAGTATGACCTATGATCAAGTGTCTTCACTTGACTCCTAAGTCAATATACTCTAACATAGGTGACTTTGTCGCCAACTATTTCTAGATGAAGTTCTCTGTTGTTTCTTTGTGCTCTTGCATTTGTCTCATGCATGCTAGTTCCCCTTTTTAAAAAAACTTCATCTAGATTTCTTTCCCTTTCTCTGTTATTTTCTGCATTTCCCTGCATCCAATTCCTTGCATATCCTTGTGAGATCTTATTTGCCTAAGTGAGCTGAGGTGACAAGTATTTACTCTCTGGATTGAACTCGGTCTCACCGGATTGATTTCTTTGGTTGAACCGAACCAACTCGGTGCCACCGATAATAACAACTCAGTGCTACCGATTTCAGTCCTGAGACAAAATCTGTGTCACTTGCATCCTGCATCTATGTCCCAGCTCCACTCTTTGTAACTTTTCCTCTACCAGCATCATATATTACATGTGGCTTTGTAATGTAACTCCAGGACCAAACCTACTTGACTCATGCTCCAGAAGTCCTTTCTTCAAAATTAATGTCAAAGGGGGGAGAGAGAGCTTATCACATAAGAGAGAATGCACTCCTAAAGATTCTCCTGATGCTCCTATCCTTAAGAGGAAAGTTGCCTCATGTCTTCAAGAGGGGAAAGACATGATAGTACATGTTATGATTTTATCTTGCTCTGATTTTCTTGTTTGCTCTAATTTTCTATTACCCTATCTGCTCCCATTATCCCATGTCAGATTAAGGGGGAGAAAGACACCTAAGGGAAGAAAATCTTTGGAATTCATTGCATATCTTTATTCTTGGGGACATGTCAATAACCAAATAGAGTACCTAGTACTCACTCTCTACATGTCTTCCCAGTCTTGGTATTCTTGTGTTCTTCAGTTCTTGCTCTGTCTAGTATATGTTCTTGTGTTATCTAACCTTGTTTACCAGGTACATCTTCTTCAAAGCTAGCTCAAGACCACAAGGTAAGTATATGCATCACACTCATGTGCATGAAGACCTCTTGCTAGTGTACATATTGTTTGCAAGAGAGACTCATGAACATGAAGGCATATTTCCAGCATCTACATCATTTGCTTTGATGCATATAGCCAAGACACATGTAACCCGTTGCTTGCCCTAAAAAGGGGGAGATTGAAAGCACAAGTGCTCCCTGGGTAATTTTTGTAATTTATGTCAACATATCTCTTGTTGGACTAATAATTCTACCTAGTGTATTTCAGATATGTTCAACATTGGAGTGGCATGCACATGGACAAGAGGATGTGGAACCCCTTCAAGATGCTAAGGACAAATATTGGCAAAAGCTCAAGACTCTACATTTTCATTTTAGTGATCCAAGGTCACATTGGGTCCATAGGAAAGCCAATACTATTAAAAGGGGATGAGGTGTTGCTTAATGGCTTGCCTGCTCAAAGTGCTTAGTGATATGCTCCAAAGCCCTCAGCCACTTTCTCATATCCACATATGTCCTAAACCTAAAAGTCAAACTCGGCCCCACCGATTTGATCTATCCGGTGCCACCGATTTTCATTTGACACAGCCACTGCCAATCCCAAATCAGTTCGGTCTCACCGATGGGATCTCGGTCTCACCGATGGGATCTCGGTCTCGCCGAGATGGGCTTGCAAATTCTATGTGATCTATTGCAACATTTTCGGTCTAACCGAGTTTGTTCAGTCGGTCCCACCGAGTTTGCTTGACCAATACTTAGTTTGCTTATTACCAAAATTGGTCTCACCGAGTTTGAGTAATCGGTCAAACCGAGTTGAGGTTTTACCCTAACCCCTGCACATCGGTTCCACCGAGTTTACCTTGTCGGTCCCACCAAAAAATGTAACATCCACATTTTGACCCAAATCGGTCTGGCCGAGTTTCACCATTCGGTCCCACCGAGTTTGGGGATCTCTGTGTAACGGCTAGATTTTGTGTGGAGGCTATATATACCCCTCCACGCACTCTTCATTCATGGAGAGAGACATCAGAACGTGCCTACACTTCCAGCATTCATTTTCTGAGAGAGAACCACCAACTCATGTGTTGAGACCAAGATATTCCATTCCAACCACAAGAATCTTGATCTCTAGCCTTCCCCAAGTTACTTTCCACTCAAATCATCTTTCCCCCATAGCCAAATCTGTGAGGGAGAGTTGAGTATTCGTGAGACGATCATTTGAAGCACAAGAGCAAGGACTTCATCATCAACACACCATCTATTACCTTTTAGAGAGTGGTGTCTCCTAGATTGGTTCTATGTCACTTGGGAGCCTCCATCAAGATTGTGGAGTTGAACCAAGGAATTTGTAAGGTCAAGGAGATCGCCTACTTCATGAAGATCTACCCTAGTGAGTCAAGTCCTTCGTGGGTGATGGCCATGGTGGGATAGACAAGGTTGCTTCTTTGAGGACCCTTCGTGGGTGGAGCCCTCCGTGGACTCGCGCAACCGTTACCCTTCGTGGGTTGAAGTGTCCACCATCGTGGATGTACGATAGCACCACCTATCGGAACCACTGCAAAAAACTCCGTGTCTCAAATTGCGTTTGCACACTCCAATCTCATCCCTTTAATTTCTTGCAAAGTGCATGCTTTACTTTCCGCTCCTCATATACTCTTTGCGTGCTTGCTTGAATTGTATTGTGTATGCTTGAAATTGTGTTAATCTCCCACCTCAACTTGAAAAACTTAAAAACTGCCACCTTTATTTGTTGAGGGTCAAATCACCCCCCCCCCCTCTAGACACCTCTTCTCTATCCTTTCAGCACCCCAAAACACACCAAGATTTCTCAGTGTGTGGCGCTCCCTTCCATAGTTTACTCCTCCGGTCGTAGTGTCATAGTGCTTAGGCAAAGCCCTGCGTGGATCACATCATCAACACCGTCACCACACCATCGTATTGACGGAACTCTCCCTACTGGATCAAGAGTTTGACGGACGTCATCGAGCTGAATGTGTGCCGAACACGGAGGTGTCGTATGTTCGGTACTTGGATCGATTGGATCATGAAGACGTTCCAATACATCAACCGCGTTAACTAACTCTTCCGCCTTCAGTCTATGAGGGTACATGGACACACTCTCCCCCTCCCGTTTCTGCATCTCCTAGATAGATCTTGGGTGATCATAGGAATTTTTTTGAAATTGCATGCTACGTTCCCCAATAGTGGTATCAGAGCCAGGTCTATGCATAGATGATATGCACGAGTAGAACACAAAGAGTTATGGGCGATACTAGTCATATTATTTACCACCAACTCTTACTTTGATTCGGTGGTATTGCTGGATGAAGCGGGCCGGACCGACATTACATGATCGCGTTCATGAGGCTAGTTCTACCAACGTGCTTTGCACACAGGTGGCTGGCGGGTGTCTGTTTCTCCAACTTTAGTTGAATCGAGTTTGACTACGTTCGGTCCTTGTTGAAGGTTAAAATAGCACACTTGACGAAAAATCGTTGTGGTTTTGATGCGTTGGTAAGAACGGTTCTTGCTAAAAGCCCGTAGAAGCCACGTAAAACTTGCAACAACAAAGTAGAGGATGTCTAACTTGTTTTTGCAGGGCTTGTTGTGATGTGATATGGTCAAGACATGATGAGATATAAAATTGTTTTATGAGATGATCATGTTTTTTAACAAAGTTAGTGGCAACTGGCAGGAGCCATATGGTTGTTGCTTTATTGTATGAAATGCAATCGCCATGTAATTTCTTCACTTTATCACTAAGCGGCAATAGTCATAGTCGCAATAATGGCGAGACAACAATGATTCTACGATGGAGATCAAGGTGTCAAGCCGGTGAAGATGGAGATCATGACGGTCCTTTGGAGATGGAGATCAAAGGCACAAGATGATGATTGCCATATCATGTCCCATATTTTGATTGCATGTGATGTTTATCTTTTATGCATCTTATTTTTCTTAGTACGTCGGTAGCATTATAAGATGATACCTCACTAAATTTCAATGTACAAGTGTTCTCCCTGAGTATGCACCGTTGCTACAGTTCATCGTGCCGAGACACCACGTGATTATCGGGTGTGATAAGCTCTACTTTCACAGACAATGGGTGCAAGCCAGTTTTGCACGTGCAGAATACTTGGGTTAAACTTGACGATCCTAGCATATGCAGATATGGCCTCGGAACACTGAGACCGAAAGGTCGAACGTGAATCATATAGTAGATATGATCAACATAGATATTTTCACCATTGAAAACTACTCCATCTCACGTGATGATCGGACATGGTTTAGTTGATATGGATCACGTGATCATTTAGATCACTAGATGGATGTCTATCTAAGTGGGAGTTCTTTAGTAATATGATTAATTGAACTTTTATTTATCATGAACTTAGTCTTGATAGATCTTTTGCATATCTATGTTGTTGTAGATCAATGGCCCGTGCTACCGTTCCCTTGAATTTTAATGCATTCCTAGAGAAAGCTAAGTTAAAAGATGATTGTAGCAATTACACGGACTGGGTCCGTAACTTGAGGATTATCCTCATTGTTGCACAAAAGAATTGTGTCCTGGAAGCACCGCTAGGTGCAAGGCCTGCTGCAGGAGTAGATGCTGATGTTATGAACATCTAGCAGACTCGATCCAATGACTACTCGATAGTTCAGTGTGCCATGCTTTACGGCTTAGAATCGGGACTTCAAAGACGTTTTGAATGTCATGGAGCATATGAGATGTTCCAAGAGTTAAAGTTAATATCTCAAGCAAATGCCCGAGTTGAGAGATATGAAGTCTCCAACAAGTTCTATAGCTGCAAAATGGAGTAGAATAGTCCTATCAGTGAACACATCCTCAGAATGTCTGGGTACCATAACCACTTGACTCGGCTGGGAGTTAATCTTCCTATTGATAGTGTCATTGACAGAGTTCTTCAATCATTGCCACCAAGCTATAAAGGCTTCATGATGAACTATAATATGGAAGGGATGGAAAACACTATTCCTGAGCTCTTCGCAATGCTAAAGGCTGCGGAGGTAGAAATCAAGAAGGAGCATCAATGGTTGATGTTTAACAAGACCACTAGTTTCAAGAAAAAGGGCAAAGGGAAGAAGGGGAACTTCAAGAAGAATCGAAAACAAGTTGCTACTCCCGGGAATAAACCCAAGTCTGGACCTAAGCCTGAAACTGAGTGTTTCTACTACAAACGGACTGGTCACTGGAAACGGAACTGCCCCAAGTATTTGGCGGATAAGAAGGATGGCAAAGTGAAAGGTATATTTGATATACATGTTATTGATGTGTACCTTACTAATGCTCGTAGTAGCGCCTGGGTATTTGATACTGGTTCTGTTGCTCACATTTGCAACTCGAAATAGGGGCTACGGATTAAACAAAGATTGGCTAAGGATAAGGTGACGATGCGCGTCGAAAATGGTTCCAAGGTTGATGTGATCGCCGTCGGCACACTACCTCTACATCTACCTTCGGGATTAGTTTTAGACCTGAATAATTGTTATTTGGTGCCTGCATTGAGCATGAACATTATATCTGGATCTTGTTTGATGCAAGACCGTTATTCATTTAAATCAGAGAATAGTGTTTGTTCTATTTATATGAGTAATATAATTTATGGTCATGCACCCTTATTGAGTGCTCTATTTTTGTTGAATCTCGATTGTTGTGATACACATGTTCATAATATTGAAGCCAAAAGATGCAAAGTTGATAATGATAGTGCAACTTATTTGTGGCACTGCCGTTTAGGTCATATTTGTGTAAAGTGCATGAAGAAACTCTATGCTGATGGGATTTTGGAATCACTTGATTATGAATCACTTGGTGCTTGCGAACCATGCCTCATGGGCAAGATGACTAAAACTCTGTTCTCCGGAACAATGGAACGAGCTACTAACTTATTGGAAATAATACATAGCGATGTATGCGGTCCAATGAGTGTTGAGGCTCGTGGCAGGTATCATTATTTTCTGACCTTCACAGATGATTTGATCAGATATGGGTATATCTGCTTGATGAAACATAAGTCCAAAACGTTTGAAAAGTTCAAAGAATTTCATAGTGAAGTGGAAAATCATTGTAACAAGAAAATAAAGTTTCTACGATCTGATCATGGAGGCGAATATTTGAGCTACGAGTTTGGTCTTCATTAGAAACAATGTGGAATAGTTTCGCAACTCACGCCTCCTGGAACACCACAGCGTAATGGTGTGTCCGAACATCGTAATCGTACTTTATTGGATATGGCGCGATCTATGATGTCTCTTACTGATTTACCACTATCGTTTTCGGGTTATGCTTTAGAGACATTTGCATTCATGTTAAATAGGGCACCATCAAAATCCGTTGAGATGACACCATATGAATTGTGGTTTGGCAAGAAACCCAAGTTGTTGTTTCTTAAAGTTTGGGGCTGCGATGCTTATGTGAAAAAGCGTCAACCTGATAAGCTCGAACCCAAATCGGAGAAGTGCGTCCTCATAGGATACCCAAAGGAAACTGTTCGGTATACCTTCAATCACAGATCCGAAGGCAAGATATTCGTTGCTAAGAATGGATCCTTTCTAGAGAAGGAGTTTCTCTCGAAAGAAGTGAGTGGGAGGAAAGTAGAACTTGATGAGGTAATTGTACCTTCTCCCGAATTGAAAAGTAGTTTATCATAGAAATCAGTTCCAGTGATTTCTACACCAATTAGTGAGGAAGGTAATGATGATGATCATGAAACTTCAGATCAAGTTACTACCGAACCTCGTAGGTCATGCAGAGTACGGTCCGCACCAAAGTGGTATGGTAATTCTATTCCGGAAGTCATGTTACTAGACCATGATGAACCTATGAACTATGAGGAAGTGATGATGAGCCCAGATTCCGCGAAATGGCTTGAGGCCATGAAATCTGAGATGGGATCCATGTATGAGAACAAAGTGTGGACTTTGGTGGACTTTCCCGATGATCGGCAAGCCATAGAAAATAAATGGATCTTCAAGAAGAAGACTGACGCTGACGGTAATGTTACTATCTACAAAGCTTGACTTGTTGCGAAAGGTTTTCGACAAGTTCAAGGAGTTGGCTACGATGAGACTTTCTTACCCATAGAGATGCTTGATGACCCACAAGTATAGGGGATCACAACAGCGTTCAAGGGTAGAGTATTCAACCCAAATTTATTGATTCGACACAAGGGCAACCAAAGAATATTCTTGAGTATTAGCAGTTGAGTTGTCAATTCAACCACACCTGGATAACTTAGTATCTACAGCAAAGTATTTAGTAGCAAAGTAATATGATAGTAATGGTAACAGTGGTAAAGATAAAGACGGCAAAAGTAATATTTTTGTGTTTTGTAGTGATTGTAACAGTAGCAATGGAAAAGTAAATAAGCGAAGCACAAGATGTGAAATGCTCGTAGGCAATGGATCAGTGATGGATAATTATGTCGGATGTGATTCCTCATGTAATAGCTATAACATAGGGTGACAAAGAACTAGCTCCAATTCATCAATGTAATGTAGGCATGTATTCCAGATGTAGTCATACGTGCTTATGGAAAAGAACTTGCATGACAACTTTTGTCCTACCCTCCCATGGCAGGGGGGTCCTAGTGGAAACTAAGGGATATTAAGGCCTCCTTTTAATAGAGAACCGGACCAAAGCATTAACACATGGTGAATACATGAACTCCTCAAACTACAGTCATCACCGAGAAGTATCCCGATAATTGGCACTTCGGGGTTGTCGGATCATAACACATAATAGGTGACTATAGACTTGCAAGATAGGATCAAGAACACACATATATTCATGAAAACATAATAGGTTAAGATCTGAAATCATGGCACTCGGGCCCTAGTGACAAGCATTAAGCATAGCAAAGTCATAGCAACATCAATCTCAGAACATAGTGGATACTAGGGATCAAACCCTAACAAAACTAACTTGATTACATGATAAATCTCATCCAACCCATCACCGTCCAGCAAGCCTACGATGGAATTACTCACGCACGGCGGTGAGCATCATGAAATTGGTGATGGAGGATGGTTGATGATGACGACGACGATGAATCTCCCTCTCCGGAGCCCCGAACGGACTCCAGATCAGCCCTCCTGAGAGAGACTAGGGCTTGGCGGCGACTCCGCATCATAAAACGCGATGAAACTTTCTCTCTGATTTTTTTCTCCGCGAGACGAAATATATGGAGTTGGAGTTGAGGCCGGCGGAGCCTCGGGGGGCCCACAAGACAGGGGGGCACGCCCAGGGGGAGGGCGCGCTCCCACCCTCGTGGACAGGGTGTGGGCCCCCTGGTCTTGATTCTTTCTCTAGTATTTTTTATATTTTCCAAAAAGTGCCTCCGAGGATTTTCAGGACATTCCGAGAACTTTTGTTTTCTACACATGAAACAACATCATGGTAATTCTGCTGAAAACAGCATCAGTCTGGGTTAGTTTCATTCAAATCATGCAAGTTAGAGTCCAAAACAAGGGCAAAAGTGTTTGGAAAAGTAGATACGTTGGAGACGTATCAACTCCCCGAAGCTTAAACATTTGCTTGTCCTCAAGCAATTCAGTTGATAAACTGAAAATGATAAAGAAAAACTTTTACAAACTCTATTTGCTCTTGTTGTTGTAAACATGCAAAGCCATCATTCAGGTTTCAGCAATATTATAAACTAACCATACTCACAATAACACTTAGGTCTCACAATTACTCATATTAATGGCATAATCAGCTAGCGAGCGATAATAATAAAACTCGGACGACAACACTTTTTCAAAACAATCATAACATGATATAACAAAATGGTATCTCGCTAGCCCTTTCTAAGACCGCAAAACATAAATGTAGAGCACCTTTAAAGATGAAGGACTGACTAAATATTGTAATTCATGGTAAAAGAGATCCAGTCAAGTCATACCCAATATAAACCAATAATAATGAATGCAAATGACAGTGTGCTCTCCAGCGGGTGCTTTTTAATAAGAAGGGTGATGACTCAACATAAAAATAAATAGATAGTCCCTTCGCAGAGGGAAGCAGGGATTTGTAGAGATGTCAGAGCTCGATTTTAAAATAGAGATTGAATAACATTTTGAGCGGCATACTTTCGCTGTCAACGCAACAACTATGAGATGGTTGTATCTTCCATACTACATGCATTATAGGCACTTCCCACGCAGAATGGTAAAATTTTATACTCCCCCAACCACCAACAAGCATCAATCCATGGCTTGCCCGAGACAACGAGTGCCTCCAACTAACAACAATCCTGGGGGAGTTTTGTTTAATTATTTTGATTTGCTTTGATCTTTTTGGATCATGGGACTGGGCATCCCGGTTACCAGCCCTTTCTTGTGAATGAGGAGCGGAGTCCACTCCTCTTGAGAATAACCCACCTAGCATGGAAGATATACGCAGCCCTAGTGGAAACATGAGCAACTCAAGCATACAAAACAGAATTTCATTTGAAGGTTTAAAGTTTGGCACATACAAATTTACTTGGAACGGCAGGTAGATACCGCATATAGGAAGGTATAGTGGACTCATATGGAACAACTTTGGGGTTTAAGGAGTTTGGATGCACAAGCAGTATTCCCGCTTAGTACAGGTGAAGGCTAGCAAAAGACTGGGAAGCGACCAACTGAGAGAGCGACAACAGTCATAAACATGCATTAAAACTAATTTACACCGAATACAAACATGAGTAGGATATAATTCACCATGAACATAAATATCATGAAGGCTATGTTGATTTTGTTTCAACTACATGTGTGAACATGTGCCAAGTCGAGTCACTCAATTTATTCAAGGGAGGATACCATCCCATCATACCACAACATAATCATTCTAATAGCATGTTGGCACGCAAGGTAAACCATTATAACTCAAAGCTAATCAAGCATGGCACAAGCAACTATAATCCCTAAATGTTATTGCAAATATGCTTACTTCATAATAAGCTGAATCAGGAACGATGAACTCATCATATTTACAAAAACAAGAGAGGTCGAATTCATACCAGCTTTTCTTATCTCAATAAATCCATCCTATAACGTCATTATTGTCTTTCACTTGCACGACCGAACGATGCGTATAATAATAAGAGTGTACGTGCATTGGACTAAGCTGGAATCTGCAAGCATTCAACTCAAAAGAGAGAGGACAAAGTAATATGGGCTCTAATTAAATAAACAATCATGCATATGAGAGCCACTAAGCAATTTCAATATGGTCTTCTCGACCCCCAAAGAAAAGAAAATAAAACTATTTACATGGGAAAGCTCCCAACAAGTAAAAGAAGAACGAGAAATCTTTTTGGGTTTTCATTTTAATTCTACTACAAGCATGGAAATTAAACTAACTAATTTTTTGGTTTTTTCTTAAGGTTTATCAAACACACAAGAAGAAAACTAGAAAAAGGAAAATTAAACTAGCATGGATAATACAATGAAAGAGTATGAGCACTGACAACTAGAATAGTGTGTGAACATGAATGTAATGTCAATGAGAAATACGTACTCCCCCAAGCTTAGGCTTTTGGCCTAAGTTGGTCTAATGCCAAGTGCCGCTGCTACTCTCCCCGGTGTACTGGGAAGTGTAATCAGGATACCACTGGCTGGCCATCTCCGGATCCCACTGGAAAGATGATGCACGATAAGGGTCCAGTGCAGGTTCCGGTTCAAGTTTAGGTTCTGGAGTGGATGCTTAGCCTCCATGAGCATACACCACCTCGGTGTAATAAGATAATTATCTGTAGTCAAATCAAACAACAAAGGTGCAGGCAGAATAATAGTCTCACTGTGTTTCTTATTAAATCTCAAGTTATACAGGAGCATCTTATCATCATTCTGAACAATAAAGTTGTGTGCTACCATGCTCCTGTAATCTAAAATGTAAGAGGGCAAGATTGTCTCCTCTTTCTCATAGTGCCTAATAGGTATCCTAAAATGTCTAGCAAGACGTGAAGCATAGATACCGCCAAATATGGGCCCTTTTGTATGATTCAGGCTTAGCCGTTTAGCAATGACGGCACCCATACTAAAACTATTGTCTCCAAACAAGGCATGCTTAAGAATGATAATATCAGGAACATTAAAGTTTCCACTATTTCCACGACCAATCAAGCATCTACTAGCAAATATAGCAAAGTATCATAAAACAGGAAAGTGTATGCTAGAGATTTTTGCCTCGGAACCTTTCTTTGGCTCCTTTACAGCTATAGCGTTAACAAAGCCATCCACATCTTCACGATGGGGTTCCTCTCACTCTCCCTCAAAAGGTATCCTACATACCGCGCAAAAATCATGTAAAACCATTTCTCTGAATTCATCATATAAATGAAATGATACTGAAGGCGGTGACTTCTTAGGATAGTAATAAAAAATTTGCACGAAGGTATTGGTAAGTAAAAGATACTGATCTATCCGGTCGTGGAGGAAATCGGTGAGGTCCGCACTCTCGATCAAACAATAAAAATCTTCATGAATTCTAGCTTCTTTCAAGAAGTTATCACATGGTCATTCACACGACCATACTTCCGCTAAGCGAGGAAGATTATACTTGGCTTTTTCCTTCTTTTAGCTTGTTTTTCCTGAGAGCCTTGGCTAGAAGAGCCCCTTAAAGTCTCCTTAACATTTTCTAAAAATTTCTGAAATTTTAGTAACTTCAAAATAAAAGTGAATAAAACTTCACAAGAATGGTAGCAACTACTCCTACAAGTGCCTAGAGCCTATATCATGCATCAGAATTACTTGGAACCTCATAAATTTAACATGCAAGCTCAAGAACGGGGTCACCAAGACAGCAAGGATTTGCAATGAATAAAGCACTAGAACAAAAACTAATTGGACCAATGGGGGAGTCACATACCAAGCAACAATCTCCCAAAGCAGCTTTGTGAATGGAACTTTGAGCAAGGAGATCGAAAATCGCAGTAAAATAAGCTAGAACTCGTGCTTGCGCTGGATGGGGATTTTTTGGGTAGAAGATGAAGTGTGTGGATGCTGGCATAAGTGGAGGGGGGCTACCAGGGGCCCATGAGACAGGGGGGCGCTCCCTCCACTCTCGTCGCCTGGTGCTTGCCCCTCCTGCAGTGATTTCAGTGCCTAAAATCCTCAAATATTCCATAAAAATCATACTAAATTTGCAGGGCATTTGGAGCACTTTTATTTTCGGCATATTTTTTATTGCATGGATAATTCAGAGAACAGACAGATAACACTATTTTTGCTTAATTTATTCTAAATAACAGAAAGTAAAAAGAAAGTACAAAAGGTTGTGCCTTCTAGTTTCATCCATCTCATGATCATCAAAATGAATCCACTAACAAGGTTCATCAAGTCTTGTTAACAAACTCATTCCGAATAACATGGAACCGGAGAAATTTCGAAGTGATACTAGGTTACCTCAACGGGGATATGAAAATCCCCGACAATAAGAATATCGTACTTTTTCTTGACAGTGGGGAGAGGAAATTCGAAACCTCCAATAATAATTGATGGAATTTTCTCAATAGTATTTATGCTGTGAACTTGAGGTTGTTTCCTCAGAAAATGTACCATATGCTCATTTCCATTAACATGAAAGGTGACATTGCCTTTGTTGCAATCAATAACAGCACTTGCAGTATTTAAAAAGGGTCTACCAAGGATAATCGACATATTGTCGTCCTCAGGAATATCAAGAATGACAAAGTCTGTTAAGATAGTAACATTCGCAACAACAACAGGCACGTCCTCACAAATGCCGACAGGTATAGCAATTGATTTATCAGCCATTTGCAAGGATATCTCAGTGGGTGTCAACTTACTTAATTCAAGTCTATGGTACAAGGGAAGAGGCATAAAACTAACACCGGCTCCTAAATCACATAAAGTAGTTCTAACATAATTTCTTTTAATAGAGCAAGGTATAGTGGGTACTCCGGGATCACCAA
The DNA here is from genome assembly GCF_002162155.2 of Triticum dicoccoides. Taxonomy (NCBI): domain Eukaryota; kingdom Viridiplantae; phylum Streptophyta; class Magnoliopsida; order Poales; family Poaceae; genus Triticum; species Triticum dicoccoides. Next base: position 52,165,863 of record NC_041381.1, on the reverse strand, counting down.
GTTTCTTAGGTACTCCACCCTTAAAGGTATAGTTGGCAAGCATGGTGGAAATCTCAGCTTCAGGTATTTTCCTCTTATTAGTGATGATATCTTTCATATATTTAACATAAGGGTTTGTTTTAAGCATATCAGTTAAGCACATGCGTAAGAAAATAGGTCTAATCATTTTAGCAAAACGCTCAAAGTCCTCATTATCCTTTGTCTTGGATCGTTTAGGAGGAAAGGGCATGGGTTTTTGAACCCATGGTTCTCTTTCTTTACCATGCTTCCTAGCAACAAAATCTCTCTTATCATAACGTTGGTTTCTTGATTGTGGGTTATCAAGACCAATAGCATGTTCAATTTCTATTTCATTATTTTTGCTAGGTTGAGCATCTACATGAACATCATTACTAGCATTATCATTAGGTTTATTTTCATCTCCGGATTGTGTTTCAGCATCAGAGATAGAAGTATTATTAGGATTCTCAGGTGTTTCTACATTAGGTTCACTAGAAGTTTGCAAAGTCCTATCATTTTTCTTTTTCTTCTTCTTAGAAGAACTAGGAGCATCTAGATTATTATTCTGAGAATCTTGTTCAATTCTCTTAGGGTGGCCTTCAGGATACAAAGGTTCCTGAGTCATTCTACCAGTTCTAGTAGCCACTCTAATAGCAAAGTCATTTTTATTATTTAATTTATCAAGCAAATCATTTTGAGCTTTAGGTACTTGGTCAGCTTGAGTAGCAACCATAGACGCATATTTGCTAATGAGTTTAAGTTCACCTTTACCTCTAGCGATATTGTCACTCACGCATCCTATCTCGAAAGCATTATTCTTTAACTCTCTACCAACAGAAGCATTAAAACTTTCTTGCCTAGCCATAAAGTCATCAAATTCATCTAAGCATGGGCTATGAAATTTAGTAGAGGGGATCGGATTTCAACTTTATCATATCTATAGAGAGAATTTACCTTTACTACCTCTGTCGGGTTATCAAGACAATGTGGTTCTTCAACAGGCGGTATATCAAGACCATGTATTTCTTCAATAGGAGGTAAATTCTTAACGTCTTTAGCTTTAATACCTTTCTCTTTCATTGATTTTTTTGCCTCTTGCATATCTTCAGGACTGAGAAATAGAACACCTCTCTTCTTCGGAGTGGGTTTAGGAATAGGCTCAGGAATTGGCTCAATTGGTTCAGGAATTGCCTTAGGAATTGACTCAGGGAGAGTCCAATTATTTTCATTAGTCAACATATTATTCAATAGTAACTCAGCTTCGTCGACTGTTCTTTCCCTGAAAACACAACCAGCACAACTATCCAAGTAGTCCTTGGAAGCATCGGTTAGTCCATTATAAAAGATATCAAGTATTTCATTTTTCTTAAGTGGATGATCAGGCAAAGCACTAAGTAATCGGAGAAGCCTCCCCCAAGCTTGTGGGAGACTCTCTTCTTTGATTTGCACAAAATTATATATTTCCCGCAAGGCAGCTTGTTTCTTAGGAGCAGGGAAATATTTGGCAGAGAAGTAATAAATCATATCCTAGGGACTATGCACACAACCAGGAGCAAGAGAATTATACCAAGTCTTAGCATCACCCTTTAATGAGAACGGAAATATCTTAAGGATATAAAAGTAGCGAGATTTATCATCGTGAGTAAACAGGGTAGCTATATCATTCAACTTGGTAAGATGTGCCACAACAGTTTTAGATTCAAGGCCATAAAAAGGATCAGATTCTACCAAAGTAATAATTTCAGGATCAACAGAGAATTCATAATCCTTATCAGTAACAAAGATAGGTGAAGTGGCAAAAGGGGGGTCATGTTTTATTCTAGCATTTAGAGTCTTTTGTTTCAGCTTAGCTAACAATTTCTTAAGATCTGATCTATCATTGCAAGCAAGAAAATCTCTAGCAGTTTCTTCATCCATAACATAACCCTCAGGAACAATAGGCAATTCATAATCATTCGGAGATCTTTCATCATCACTATCATCAATAATAGCATCTTCGATAATTTCGTTCTCTCTAGCCCTATCAAGTTGTTCATCAAGAAATTCACCTAATGGCAAAGTAGTATCACGCACAGAAGTAGTTTCATCATAAGTATCATGCAAAGCAGAAGTGGCATCATCGATAACATGCGACATATCAGAATTCATAGCAGTAGCAGGTGTAGGTGTTGCAAGCTTATTCATAACAGAAGGAGAATCTAGTGCAGAGCTAGATGGCAGTTCCTTACCTGCCCTCGTAGTTGAGGGATAGATCTTGGTTTTAGCGTCTTTCAAGTTCTTCATAGTGATCAATAGATATAAATCCCAAGTAACTCAGGGAATAGAGCTCTGCTCCCTGGCAAAGGCGCCAGAAATTAGTCTTGATGACCCACAAGTTTAGGGGATCGCAACAGCTTTCGAGGGTAGAGTATTCAACCCAAATTTATTGATTCAACACAAGGGGAGCCAAAGAATATTCTTGAGTATTAGCAGTTGAGTTGTCAATTCTACCACACCTAGATAACTTAGTATCTGCAGCAAAGTATTTAGTAGCAAAGTAATAGGATAGTAATGGTAACAGTGGCAAAGATAAAGACGGCAAAAGTAATATTTTTGGGTTTTGTAGTGATTGTAACATTAGCAACGAAAAAGTAAATAAGCGAAGCACAAGATGTAAAAAGCTCGTAGGCAATGGATCAGTGATGGATAATTATGTCAGATGCGATTCCTCATGTAATAGCTATAACATAGGGTGACATGGAACTATATCCAATTCATCAATGTAAAGTAGGCATGTATTCTAGATATAGTCATACATGCTTATGGAAAAGAACTTGCATGACATCTTTTGTCCTACCCTCCCATGGCAGCGGGGTCCTAATGGAAACTAAGGGATATTAAGGCCTCCTTTTAATAGAGAACCGGACCAAAGCATTAACACATGGTGAATACATGAACTCCTCAAACTACGGTCATCACCGAGAAGTATCTCGATTAATTTCACTTCGGGGTTGTCGGATCATAACACATAATAGGTGACTATAGACTTGCAAGATAGGATCAAGAACACACATATATTCATGAAAACATAATATGTTAAGATCTTAAATCATGGCACTCGGGCCCTAGTGACAAGCATTAAGCATAGCAAAGTCATAGCAACATCAATCTCAGAACATAGTGGATACTACGGATCAAACCCTAACAAAACTAACTTGATTACATGATAAATCTCATCCAACCCATCACCGTCCAGCAAGCCTATGATGGAATTACTCACGCACGGTGGTGAGCATCATGAAATTGGTGATGGAGGATGGTTGATGATGATGACAGCGACAAATCTCCCTCTCCCAGAACGGACTCCAGATCAGCCCTCCTGAGAGAGATTAGGGCTTGGCGGCGGCTCCGTATCGTAAAACGCAATGAAACTTTCGCTCTCATTTTTTTCTCCGCGAGACGGAATATATGGAGTTGGAGTTGAGGTCGGTGGAGCCTCAGGGGGCCCACGAGACACGGGGGCGCGCCCAGGGGGGAGGGAGCGCCCCCCACCCTCGTGGACAGGGTGTGGGCCACCTGGTCTTGATTCTTTCTCCGGTATTTTTTTATATTTTCCAAAAAGTGCCTCCGAGGATTTTCAGGACATTCCGAGAACTTTTGTTTTCTACACATGAAACAACATCATGGTAATTCTGCTGAAAACAGCGTCAGTCCGGGTTAGTTTCATCCAAATCTTGCAAGTTAGAGTCCAAAACAATGCTTAAGTCTGTCCGAATCATATTAGCAATTGCCGCATTTTATGATTATGAAATTTGGCAAATGGATGTTAAAACTGCATTCCTTAATGGATTTCTTAAAGAAGAGTCGTATATGATGCAACCGAAGGTTTTATAGATCCAAAAGGTACTAACAAATTGTGCAAGCTCCAGCAATCCATTTATGGACTGGTGCAAGCCTCTCGGAGTTGGAATATACGCTTTGATAATGTGATCAAAGCATATGGTTTTATACAGACTTTTGGAGAAGCCTGTATTTACAAGAAAGTGAGTGGGAGCTCTGTAGCATTTCAAATATTATATGTGGATGACATATTGTTGATTGGAAATAATACAGAATTTCTGGATGGCATAAAAGGATACTTGAATAAGAATTTTTTAATGAAAGACCTCAGTGAAGCTGCTTACATATTGGGCATCAAGATCTATAGAGATAAATCAATACGCTTAATTGGACTTTCACAAAGCACATACCTTGATAAAGTCTTGAAGAAGTTCAAAATGGATCAGTCAAAGAAAGGGTTCTTGCATGTGTTATAAGGTGTGAAGTTGAGTCAGACTCAATGCCCGACAGCTACAGAAGATATAGAGAAAATGAAAGTCGTTCCCTATGCTTCAGTCATAGGTTCTACCATGTATGCAACGCTGTGTACCAGACCTAATGTGTGCCTTGCTATAAGTATAGCAGGGAGGTACCAAAGTAATCCAGGAGTGGATCATTGGACAGTGGTCAAGAACGTCCTGAAATACCTGAAAAGGACTAAGGATAAGTTTCTCGTTTATGGAGGTGACAAAGAGCTTGTCGTAAATGGTTACATCGATGCAAGCTTTGACACTGATCCAGATGACTCTAAGTCACAAACCGGATACATATTTATATTGAATGGTGGAGCTGTCAGTTGGTGCAGTTCCAAGCAGAGCGTCGTGGCGGGATCTACGTGTGAAGCGGAGTACATAGCTACTTCGGAAGCAGCAAATGAAGGAGTCTGGATGAAGGAGTTCATATTCGATCTAGGTGTAATACCTAGTGCATCAGGTCCAATGAAAATCTTTTGTCACAATACTGGCGCAATTGCCTTGGCAAAGGAATCCAGATTTCACAAGAGAACCAAACACATCAAGAGACGCTTCAATTCCATCCACCATCAAGTCAGGGAGGGAGACATAGAGATTTGCAAAATACATACGGATTTGAATGTTGCAGGCCCGTTGACTAAGCCTCTTCCACGAGAAAAACATTATCAGCACCAAGACTCCATGGGTGTTAGAATCATTACTTTGTAATCTAGATTATTGACTCTAGTGCAAGTCGGAGACTGAAGGAAATATGCCCTAGAGGCAATAATAAAGTTGTTATTTATATTTCCTTATATCATGATAAATCTTTATTATTCATGCTAGAATTGTATTAACCGGAAACTTAGTACATGTGTGAATACATAAACAATACATAGTGTCCCTAGTATACCTCTACTTGACTAGCTTGTTAATCAAAGATGGTTATGTTTCCTAACCATAGACATGTGTTGTCATTTGATGAATGGGATCACATTATTAGAGAATGATGTGATGGACAAGACCCATCCATTAGCTTAGCATTATGATCGTTACAGTTTTATTGCTACTGATTTCTTCATGACTTATACATGTTCCTCTGACTATGAGATTATGCAACTCCCGAATACCGGAGGAACACCTTGTGTGCTATCAAACGTCACAACGTAACTGGGTGATGATAAATATGCTCTACAGGTGTCTCCAAAGGTGTTTGTTGGGTTGGCATAGATCGAGATTAGGATTTGTCACTCCATGTATCGAAGAGGTATCTCTGGGCCCTCTCGGTAATGCTCATCACTATAAGCCTTGCAAGCAATGTGACTAATGATTTAGTTACGGGATGAAGAATTACGGAACGAGTAAAGAGACTTGCTGGTAACGAGATTGAACTAGGTATTGAGATACCAACGATCAAATCTCGGGCAAGTAACATACCGATGACAAAGGGAACAATGTATGTTGTTGTGCGGTTTGACCGATAAAGATCTTCATAGAATACGCAAGAGACAATATGAGCATCCAGGTTCCGCTATTTCTTATTGATTAGAGACATGTCTCAATCATGTCTACATAGTTCTCGAACCCGTAGGGTCCATGCGCTTAACGTTCGATGACGATTTGTATTATGAGTTATGTGTTTTTGATGACTGAAGTTTGTTCGGAGTCCCGGATGAGATCACGGGCATGACGAGGAGTCTCGAAATGGTCGAGACATAAAGAATGATATATTGGACGAAGGTATTCGGACACCGAAATGGTTTCGGGATGTTTCGGATATTTAACGGGGAACCGAGGGGTTACCGAAACCCCCCGGGGAAGTTATGGGCCTTAATGGGCCATAAGAGAGTAGGAGAGGGCAGCCCGCAGGGTGCCCCCAAGGGAGTCCGAATTGGACAAGGGGGAAGGGGCACCACACCCTCTTTCCCTCTCCCTCTCCCTCTCCTTCCCTCTTTCCCCTTCTTGGAATAGGAAAGGGAGACCAACTAGGATTGGGAATCCTAGTTGGAACCCCCTTGGCGCGCCACCTCTAGGCCGCCGGCCTCCTCCCTCTCCTTCTTTATATACCGGGCGGGGGCACCAGAAAACACACCAAGATTTCTCTTAGCCGTGTGCGGTGCCCCCTTCCACAGTTTACTCCTCCGGTCATAGCGTCGTAGTGCTTAGGCGAAGCCCTGCGCGGATCACATCATCAACACCGTCACCACGTCATCATGCTGACGGAACTCTCCCTCGACCCTCTACTGGATCAAGAGTTCGAGGGACGTCATCGAGCTGAACGTGTGCTGAACATAGAGGTGTCGTACGTTCGGTACTTGGATCGGTTGGATCGTGAAGACGTTCGGCTACATCAACTGCGTTAACTAACGCTTCCGCTTTCGGTTTATGAGGGTACGTGGACACACTCTCCCCCCTCTTGTTGCTATGCATCTCCTAGATAGATCTTGCGTGATCGTATGAATTTTTTTGAAATTGCATGCTAGGTTCCCCAACAGTGCTATCAGAGCCAGGTCTATGCATAGATGATATGCACGAGTAGAACACAAAGAGTTGTGGGCGATAATAGTCACACTGCTTACCACCAACGTCTTACTTTGTTCGGCGATATTGTTGGATGAAGCGGCCCGGACCAACATTACATGACCGCATTCATGAGACTGGTTCTACCGACGTGCTTTGCACACATGTGGCTGGCGGGTGTCTGTTTCTCCAACTTTAGTTGAATCGAGTTTGACTATGGTTGATCCTTGTTGAAGGTTAAAACATCACACTTGATGAAAAATCGTTGTGGTTTTGATGCGTAGGTAAGAACGGTTCTTGCTACAAGCCCATAGATGCCACGTAAAACTTGCAACAACAAAGTTGAGGATGTCTAACTTGTTTTTGCAGGGCTTGTTGTGATGTGATATGGTCAAGACATGATGAGATATAAAATTGTTGTATGAGATGATCATGTTTTGTAACAAAGTTATCGGCTACTAGCAGGAGCCATATGGTTATCGCTTTATTGTATGAAATGCAATCGCCATGTAATTTCTTTACTTTATCACTAAGCGGTAGCGATAGTCATAGTAGCAATAGTTGGCGAGACGACAGTGATGCTATGATGGAGATCAAGGTGTCAAGCCGGTGACGATGGAGATCATGACAGTGCTTTGGAGACGGAGATCAAAGGCACAAGATGATGATAGCCATATCATGTCACATATTTTGATTGCATGTGATGTTTATCTTTTATGCATCTTATTTTGCTTAGTACGGCGGTATCGCTATAAGATAATCCCTCAGTAAATTTCAAGGTATAAGTGTTCCCCTTGAGTATGCACCGTTGCTACAGTTCGTCGTGCCGAGACATCACGTGATGATTGGGTGTGATAACCTCTACATTCACATATAACGGGTGCAAGCCAGTTTTGCATGTGCAGAATACTTGGGTCAAACTTGACGAGCCTAGCATATGCAGATATGGCCTCGAAACACTGAGACCGAAAGGTCGAACGTGAATCATATAGTAGATATGATCAACATAGAGATGTTCACCATTGAAAACTGCTCCATCTCACGTGATGATCGGACATGGTTTAGTTGATATGGATCACATGATAATTTAGATGACTAGAGGGATGTCTATCTAAGTGGGGGTTCTTTAGTTATATGATTAATTGAACTTTAATTTATCATGACCTTAGTCTTGATAGTTTTTTTTGCATATCTATATTGTTGTAGATCAATGGCCCGCGCTACCGTTCCCTTGAATTTTAATGCGTTCCTAGAGAAAGCTAAGTTGAAAGATGATGGTAACTTGAGGATTATCCTCATTGTTGCACAGAAGAATTACGTCCTGGAAGCACCGCTTGGTGCAAGGCCTGCTGCAAGAGCAGATGCTGACGTTATGAACGTCTGGCAGACTTGATCTGATGACTACTCGATAGTTCAGTGTGCCATGCTTTACGGCTTAGAATCGGGACTTGAAAGACGCTTTGAACGTCATGGAGCATACACTACAAGAAATACGGTCAATTATGACTCCCCATTTTGGTCGTTAATTCGTCATTGCTTTCATTTATTGACCCTTTTTTTGACCAAATTCGGAAGGTCAACAGTTGACCGTCAAGAACGAACAAACGTGACCTTTTCTAGAATTTTAGTCATGACCGCCCTTGACCAAAATTTTCGTCATTAAATCTTTGACCAAAATTATGGTCATTACTAATGAGCCTAGGCCACGTAGGATCTGATGTGGCTGAACCAACGTGGCGCTGACGTGGAAAAAATGATGACATGGATGCCATGTAGGATCAGTACAAATCAGTTGTTTTAATAGGCTGAGCCCAATAATCTAGCCCATTTTTACATTTATTTTTGGGCCCCGGCCTTTTAATGTTAGTTCTTGGGCTCAGGCAATGTGCAGTCCATTTATTCAATCTATCATTAATTGGGCCAGCCCTTCTCTCTAACCAACAAAAAATATATGAATCTTTTTCTATCAAAAAAATCTATATTGGGCCTTGAGACGAGCCAGCCCACTCATATAATTTAGTATTTTCGGTCCAGCCAATAACCAACAGTAGCTCAAAAAAAATCATTGCACAGTTTGGCAGTCAACCAATACAATTCTCCAAGATTTCATTAACTTAGGCCCAATAGTATTATTAAACCACAAGTTCATAAGATGCACCAATCAAAATAACATAGCCAGTAGCTTAGTATCAGTACACCATGTTCGTAAGATTAAGATGCACCAACCAAAACACAACCTCATCAAACCACAGCCAATCTCTGGTCCATGTGGTGGTTCACATGTCCAGTCAAAGAAACTCATCAACCCCAGGTCGAAACAACTCAACATCAAAAGTCCCAAAGCCAACATCAACCACGCCGTACTAAACTATTTTACCTTCGAACAGATCCATGAGACGCGCAAATCTAGCATCGGTGGCCTCAACTCTTTGCAGTAACAACTGGTACTCTGCGGCGCATGCAGCTTCGGTCTCCTCTGATTTCTTCTTGACCTCAACAAGCTCCTCTGGCATCAACTCAGCGACTCACCTCTCCTTCTCAAGCTTGTACTCTAGTTCTTGCAAATGAGCATCCAAAGCAGCTGCAGATCTGTTGAACTTCTTCTTGGAGCTCAACTCAAGGCCAACATTTTGAAGGAATGTGCTGGAGGGACATTCTTTAGTGAGAATGTCAGCAACAATAGCAGCAACATTCTTTGGTTCTCCACCTTCTGGTACCCCTTGTTCCATAGCTTTTTCCATGTCATCCTGACATTTAAAGAAAGATGCACACACATGTCATTGCAGTTGGTTCTGAATAACTAGGAAACTTTATAAGCAAACTACTCAAGAATGTTGACTAAATAATAATCCAGTCTCCATGCTACTAATTACCTAGTTATTTGAAAACTTTGAAGCAAGCAAGCAGAATTAATCATCCTTGGGAATCACTTTTTTTTGCAAGTTACTATCAGTTACATGAAAGAAGCATGGCACCAGGTTTATTAAACAGGTAAGCATACACAGCAAACCATTGTTGAAATTTAAATTAGCCAGCTATGTGCATCTCTGTTTAGCTTAAATGGGAACATGGAGTAGAGAAGAATGTAGTACGTTTCAGGAGCGCATATGTTGTTTCTTTAGTACAGTATACATTATCAGAGAAATCCACTTCCACAAGTCCTAAACATTTCATTCAGATCGTATATGAAATGACAGAGTTTCTCCACTCCGAAAGATGGGAAGATAGATGCTTCAAGCAATCACTAGACAAATAATCAAAGAGCATACACCGCTCTCTCTTAACTAACAGTATCCAACGACAAGCAATACCTGCTGGACTGCAACAAGAACTAAAATTGCCTGAATACTGTCGCATTTACAGTACCAAAATCTACAGATAACCCAATTGAACTGACATTGATATCATTCCATATATAAAAGAGAGCACCCAATTCAGTTAGATAAGATATACTACTACTTGCCTAAATATGCTAGAACTATATTAAACCTACATTAATGATATGCCATATAGTACAAGATTTGGTAGGAGTATGCTCAAATCTCTGAAGATTTGCGCTATGTGCAAATCTGCAGACATTTGTGTGCAATTTCACATTTGTATGCGCAATCTAAATATCTAACTGATAGCAAACACAAAGTGCATTCAGGATCCCACTTCCCAGCATCTAAATTCACCCAACAAGTCCTAAAATTTGCACAACTAGAAAGTACAGAGCTAAGAACAGTATGAAAATAGCAAGGATTTTAATTGCCTATACCAGCGGGGCATTTGCAGGCTGCGTTTGCTGCAGGATGGTCGCGCCGAGGCTCCTCGCCAGGTTGATGCCGGTGCCGGTGATGGGGATGGTGGCCAGGTGGACTAGGAACACGGTGAACCCGATTGGCAGCGGGGCAAGGATCTGTCGAGGTTCCACACACCATTAAGAACACACAATAAGCAGAGGGGAGGGTGGCTGGTGGAAGAAGTGGAGTTCGTGTACCCTGCACAAGAGACAAGATGAGGAGTGAGACCGAGAGAAGCAGTAGTAGGGGAAGGGGAGGGGAAAGGACAGAGGGAGATGCATACCTCGCCTAGGAGCTGCAGCATGCGCTCATCAGGGGAGTAGGGGCGGTCGGACATGCTGCGAGAGGCCATCTCACCCACGCTCGCTCTCCTCCACCTTCATCCTCATCTTCGGGGCCGAGGCAACTAGCAGTCTGCCATCTCAGCCCGTCTTCACCTTCGAGGGCATCACCTGACCGCAGACACACATCGAACAGGGAGGGTCACGCATATGGATAACGCCCAGCAAAATCTCAAGCGAATCAAAAAAGAGCAGAGGAGATCTGGTGACTCACAGCCCAGGGAGCAGAGGAGATCTCGGAGAGCGCGATGCGGGCCTTCAGCAGCTTGAACACCACGTCGACAACCACTGCCTCCATGGTCGGCCCCGCGTCATGACCCCGCATCGACGACCACCGCGTCTCAAAGATCCTGGCTGCGACCTCCTCGTTCTCCGGT
>NC_041381.1:52097609-52154038 GCF_002162155.2 Triticum dicoccoides | reverse complement strand
CAAGTGCTCGGAACAGGGAGAGCGGCCAGGGGATGGATGTGGATGGCGGCGGGATGGCGGCGAGGGGTGGGATGGCGGCGGCGGAGGGAAGGGGTCGGGGTGGGTGGGTGGGTGGGAGACGAGGGTAGGGGATGGATAGATTTTTTTAGGGCAAGGGGTTGGATGAATGGATGGATGGCCGCCACGTCATCGATCCGGGTGAGAGCTAGTTCCTCCAATGAGAATAAAGTAAAACAAATTGTGTTTACATTTTTGTTTTCTTCTACTTTTTCACATTAATAGGTACTAAAGTACCTATTTAATTTTTCTAAAAATAATTTATAGATACTAAAGTATATATTTCATCAGAGATACTCTGAAATGTTTGTAAGATTCAATGCCTAACTACCGAAATTTCATTTTTCATTTTCTGAGTGACCAAAATGTGTTTTTTATGAAGGAACTGCCATACATTTTTTGCAAAATGTCACTAAATCATTTTTATAAAATATTAGTCCATATTTAATGTATAATTGACCAAACAGTTGGGTGTCAAAAGCTTTTACTCACCTCTGGTGAAAAAGACAAATTCATGCCGATTCAATAGGAAGCGGGTCAAATTTGAACTGCAGCTGCCTCATAGTTTGCTCTTTATTTTTTCCAAAAATCATTTATAGGTACATAAGTATCTATTTAATCAGAGAAACACCAAAAAAATTCCAAGATTCAACCACTAGCTAGGAACGGTCATGCCCGCCGTTTTGACCGCATTTTGAAACGGGCATAAAAAAATCAAAAAATTGGAAAACCTTCGCATTGCGTCATTATATATGACCAAGTTACCAGGAAAAATAATAAACATGCACTACAATAATTATTTTAAAAAAGTGTTCTCAGAAACGAGCTATCATGCGTGAAGATTCATGGCTTTCAAGCCAAATGATCAATCTTATGTCCACATTCATGGCATAGTTTGTTCAAATGATCTCATATTGTGCAAAAAGGTGCATCTTGGAGTTCCAAACAATGTTGCCTAAGGGAGTTTTCATTTTCTTTGGACGAAAAATTCATTTTCCATTTTTGAGTGCCCGAAATGTGATTTTTTTGTGAAGGACCTACCATATATTTATTGCAAAATTGGACCAAATCAATTTTATAAAATACTAGGCCATATTTAATGCACAATTGACAAAATGGTTGGGTGTCAAAAGTTTTGATCCACCTCTGGTAAAAAGACAAATTCCCGCCGATTCAGCAGGAAGCGGGTCAAATTTGAACTACAGCTGCCTCATAGTTTGCTCTTTATTTTCCAAAAATCATTTATAGGTAAATAAGTATATATTTAATCAGATAAACACCAAAAAAATTCCAAGATTCAACCACTAGCTAGGAACGGTCATGCCCGCCGTTTTGACCGCATTTTGAAACGGGCATAAAAAATTCAACAAAATTCAAAAAATTGTAAAACCTTCGCATTGTGTCATTATCTGTGGCCAAGTTACCAGCAAAAATTATAAACTTGTAATACCGCAATTATTTTTAAAAAGTGTTCTCAGAAACGAGCTATCAAGTGTGAAGATTCATGGCTTTCAAGCCAAATGATCAATCTTATGGCCACATTCATGGCATAGTTTGTTCAAATGATCTCATATTGTGCACAAGGGTGAATCTTGGAATGGCAAGCAATGTTGCCTAAGGGAGTTTTCATTTTTTTTGCACGAAAAATTCATTTTCCATTTTTCGAGTTCCCGAAATGAGGTTTTTTTGTGAAGGACCTACCATATATTTATTGCTAAATTGGACCAAATCAATTTTATAAAATACTAGGCCATATTTAATGCACAACTGACAAAATGGTTGGGTGTCAAAAGTTTTGATCCACCTCTGGTGAAAAAGACAAATTCCCACCGATTCAGCAGGAAGTGGGTCAAATTTGAACTGCAGCTGCCTCATAGTTTGCTATTTATTTTTTCCAAAAATCATTTCTAGGTACATAAGTATCTATTTAATAAGAGAAACATCAAAAGTTTTCCAAGATTCAACCACTAGCTAGGAACGGTCAAGCCCGCCGTTTTGACCGCATTTTAAAACAGGCATAAAAAATCAAAAAAATTGGAAAACCTTCACATTGTATCATTATATATGACCAGGTTTCCAGGAAAAATAATAAACTTGCAATACGGAAATTATTTTTAAAAAGTGTTCTCAGAAACGAGCTATCAAGTGTGAAGATTCATGGCTTTCAAGCCAAATGATCAATCTTATGGCCACATTCATGGCATAGTTTGTTCAAATGATCTCATATTGTGCACAAGGGTGAATCTTGGAATGGCAAGCAATGTTGCCTAAGGGAGTTTTCATTTTTTTTTGCACGAAAAATTCATTTTCCATTTTTCGAGTTCCCGAAATGAGGTTTTTTTGTGAAGGACCTACCATATATTTATTGCTAAATTGGACCAAATCAATTTTATAAAATACTAGGCCATATTTAATGCACAACTGACAAAATGGTTGGGTGTCAAAAGTTTTGATCCACCTCTGGTGAAAAAGACAAATTCCCACCGATTCAGCAGGAAGTGGGTCAAATTTGAACTGCAGCTGCCTCATAGTTTGCTATTTATTTTTTCCAAAAATCATTTCTAGGTACATAAGTATCTATTTAATAAGAGAAACATCAAAAGTTTTCCAAGATTCAACCACTAGCTAGGAACGGTCAAGCCCGCCCTTTTGACCGCATTTTAAAACAGGCATAAAAAATCAAAAAAATTGGAAAACCTTCACATTGTATCATTATATATGACCAGGTTTCCAGGAAAAATAATAAACTTGCAATACGGAAATTATTTTTAAAAAGTGTTCTCAGAAACGAGCTATCAAGTGTGAAGATTCATGGCTTTCAAGCCAAATGATCAATCTTATGGCCACATTCATGGCATAGTTTGTTCAAATGATCTCATATTGTGCACAAGGGTGCATCTTGGAATTCCAAACAATGTTTCCTAAGGAAGTTTTCATTTTCTTTGGACGAAAAAACAATTTTCCATTTTCCGAGTGCCTGAAAGGAGGTTTTTTGTGAAGGACCTCCCATATATTTGTTGCAAAATTGGACCAAATCAATTTTCTAAAATACTAGGCCATATTTAATGCACAATTGACAAAATGGTTGGGTGTCAAAAGTTTTGATCCACCTCTGGTAAAAAAGACAAATTCCCGCCGGTTCAGTAGGAACCGGATCAAATTTGAACTGCAGCTGCCTCATAGTTTGCTATTTATTTTTTCCCAAAATCATTTCTAGTTATATAAGTACATATTTAATCATAAATACATGGTTTGGTGGCGATACGTCGAGGTTTGGACGGTGGCCCAGGGCCCCAACTCTAGAGCGCGTAAACTCGCATGCCCGCCGCGTGGTCACCGCGTGACCATGGTGTTGCCATGTGTTCTGGGAGACCTAGGCATGTCTAGTGGGTTGGGCACTCCCCAGGTAGATCCTAGGAATAAAATCACAACATAAGATTCTCACGAGGACACCGATCGATGCTCAAACATGAATAAGCAGCCAAGTGTTTGATTAGCGGTACGGGAAATGCACATAGCCAATGGGCGTAAGTTTTGGCTGAGGATGATCAGTTACTAAGAAGACCGTCTTCACAAATTTTCAGCTCAACAGGAGGAGCCTAGGGGGTACTTGCTTTGCAAAGTACCACACTGGACATAAATACGAATGTTGAAGCTGGGCTCAAAATAATGAATGAATTGAGCTGGCATTTGGTGGAGGATGGTTATTTGGGCATAGGAAAGCACCGTAGAAAATGGATACCATTTGGACATGCCAAAGTGGTACTTCCTTCACAAAGTGTTTTTTTGAACAGAATAGGAAAATGAATATTTTTGAATTATTTTTGAACTAGGCAAGGAAGGTTTTTTACATATTTGACGAAGATATGACCCAAAGAATTGATGAGATTTTTTTAGGAATTTTGGGAATGACAGAAATATAGGTTGCTTCACAACCTAGGGCAAAAACTGCCACATGGACATGACACATAGGCAAAACTGATGAGGTGGCGCCTAGTCATAGCAACCCACCACAATTTACAAGGTTATGACCATCTATATTGGTCATGATCAGCTAGAAATAAGGTTGTGGACCTGTGCTATTTGCTTTATGACCATTTCATGTAAGGAAATTGCGACCTTTCTGACCAAAATGGTCGTTATTGTTTAGGGTTTGGAGCCCCCCGGACAGCTTTTGACCAATTGGTCTGAAATGGTCATAGATCTATGACCAATTCTTCCAGGGTCACTGACAGAAGGTCACTAATTGACATATTTCTTGTAGTGATATGAGATGTTCCAAGAGTTAAAGTTAATATTTCAAGTGAAGTCTCCAAAATGTTCTATAGCTGCAAAATGGAGGAGAATAGTTCTGTCATTGAACACATACTCAGAATGTCTAGGTACCATAACCACTTGACTCAGCTAGGATCTAGGATCGATTGGACATGGAGATGTCATACGTTCGGTACTAGGATCGATTGGATCGTGAAGACATTTGACTACATCAACCGCGTTGACTAATGCTTCCTCTTTCGGTCTACAAGGGTACGTGGACACACTCTCCCCCTCTCGTTGTTATGCATCTCCTAGATAGATCTTGCATGATCATATGAATTTTTTTGAAATTGCATGCTACGTTCCCCAACAGTCTTTGAGTCAAATAAATTTGTAATATCCAAGTATGGAACTTTTGTTGGTAAAGGCTATGAGTCAGGAGGCCTGTTCCGCTTATCCTCGATAGATGTTTGCAAGAAAGTTGATAATCATGTTTGCAACAATAGTGAATCAAATGTATGGCATTCATGTCTTTGTCATGTTAACTCTGGTTGCATGTCGCTACTAGCCAAGTTGAACTTAATCCCTAATTTCACTAGTTTCAAGGGATCTAAGTGTCAAGTTTGTGTGCAATCTAAGCAACCTCGTAAGTATCATACGATTGCGGAAACAAAAAATCTTGCACCACTAGAGCTCATACATTCGGATCTTTGTGAAATGAATGGTGTTTTGGAAAAAAGGTGGAAAGAAATATTTCATGACGTTAATTGATGACTCCACTAGATATTGTCGTGTGGATCTTCTGAAATCTAAGGATGGGGCTTTGAACTTTTTTAAGATCTGTAAAGCTGAAGCAGAAAACCAACTTGATTGAAAGATCAAGAGGCTTAGGTTCGATCATGGTGGATAGTATTTTTCCAATGAGTTTGATTCTTTTTGTGCGGAACATGGTATAATCCATGAGAAGACGCCTCCCTATTCGCCTCAGTTAAATGGGGTAGCCAAAAGAAAGAACCGTACTCTAACTAATTTGGTTAATACCATGTTAGACACATCGGGTGTCTCCAAGGCATGGTGGGGGGAGGCGATATTGACTGCATGTCGTGTCCTAAACCAAGTCCCCACAAAGAACAAAGATATAACTACATTCGAGGAATGGGAGAAGAAAAGGTTTAATCTCTCTTACCTATGAACCTGGGGTTGTTTGGTGAAAGTAAGTGTGCCAATTCCAAATAAGCGCAAGCTTGGACAAAAATATGTGGATTGTGCTTTCCTGAGATATGCTCCCCATATCATTGGCTATAGATTATTGATTGTAAAATTAGAGGTATATGACATGCATGTCGGTACAATCATGGAGTCGAATGATGTGACTTTCTTTGAAGATATATTTCCCATGAATGATATGGCTAGCTCATCAAATCAAGAGATGCCTAGTTTATCGAATCAAGAATTAGTTACAATTACTGAACCTACCACTTCGATGGAACACTTTGAAAATCCTATGAAGGAGAACAATGAAGTTCCTACTAGGAGCAAGAGACAGAGGACTGCAAAGTACTTTGGTGATTATTTTCTTGTGTATCTCATAGATGACACTCCCAATTTTATTTCAGAGGCCTATGCATATGAAGATGCTGACTACTAGAAGGAAGCGGTACGTAGTGAGATGGACTCCATCTTGGCAAATGAAACTTGGAAAATCACTAATCGTCCTTATGGGTGCAAACCTATAGGATGCAAATGGGTATTCAAGAAGAATCTTAGGCCTGTTGGTACTATTGAGAAGTACAAGGAGCGGCTCATGGGCAATGGTTATACCAAAAAGGAAGGTGAATACTGTTGCAGAAAATAAAAAAATTCTATGCATCACCAAGATCAATCTATGGAGCAACTAGCAATGAGAGAGAGGAGAGTGCATCTTCATACCCTTGAAGACCGCGAGACGGAAGCATTGCAAGAACGCGGATGAGGGAGTCGTACTCGAAGCGATTCAGATCGCGGTGGATTCCGATCTTAGCGCCGAACAACGGCACCTCCGCGTTCAACACACATGCATTCTGGTGACGTCTCCCGCGCCTTGATCCAGCAAGGAGGAGGGAGAGGTTGAGGAAGAGGGACTCCAACAGCAGCACGACGACGTGGTGGTGATGGAGCGGCAGTACTCCGGCAGGGCTTCGCCAAGCTCTTGCGGAGGAGGAGAGGTGTTGGGGAGGGAAGGGGCTGCACCTTGGATGTGTGGCTGCAGCCCTCCCCTCGCCCCTCTATTTATAGGGGGGGGAGGACGGGGGCCGGCCCCCTCTATATGAGATCTAGAGGGGGGGCGGCAGCCAAGGGGAGGGGGCTTGCCCTCCAAGCAAGGGAGACGCCCCCCTTAGGATTCCCCCCCCCCCAACCCTAGGAACATGGGCCCAAGGGGGGTGGCGCCCAGCCCTCTAAGGGCTGGTTCCCTTCCCTCAACAGCCCACGAGGCCCTCCGGGAGAGGTGGCCCCTCCCGGTGGACCCCCGGAACCCCTCCGGTGGCCCAGGTACAATACCGGTATGCCCCCAAACTTTGCCGGTGACCGTATGACAACTTCCCATATATAAATCTTCACCTCCGGACCATTCCGGAACTCCTCGTGACGTCCAGGATCTCATCTGGGACTCCAAACAACATTCGGTAATCACATACCAGTCTTCCTAATAACCCTAGTGTCATCGAACCTTAAGTGTGTAGACCCTACGGGTTCGGGAATCACGTAGACATGACCGAGACAGCTCTCCGGTCAATAACCAGCAGCGGGATCTGGATACACATGTTGGCTCCCACATGTTCCATGATGATCTCATCGGATGAACCACGATGTTGAGGATTCAAGTAATCCCGTATGGAATTCCCTTTGTCAATCGGTACGTTACTTGCCCGAGATTCGATCATCGGTATTCCAATACCTCGTTCAATCTCGTTACCGGCAAGTCACTTTACTCGTCACATAATGCATGATCCCGTGACTAACCACTTAGTCACATTGAGCTCATTTTGATGATGCATTACCGAGTGGGCCTAGAGATACCTCTCTGTCTTACAGAGTGACAAATTCCAGTCTCGATTCGTGCCAACCCAACAGACGCTTTCGGTGATACCTGTAGTGCACCTTTATAGTCACCTAGTTACGTTGTGAGGTTTGGTACACCCAAAGCACTCCTACGGTATCCGGGAGTTACACAATCTCATGGTCTAAGGAACTGATACTTGACATTAGAAAAGCTTTAGCAAACGAACTACACGATCTTGTGCTATGCTTAGGATTGGGTCTTGTCCATCACATCATTCTCCTAATGATGTGATCCCATTATCAATGACATCCAATGTCCATAGTCAGAAAACCATGACCATCTGTTGATCAACGAGCTAGTCAACTAGAGGCTCACTAGGGACATATTGTGGTCTATGTATTCACACATGTATCACGGTTTCCGACTAATACAATTATAGCATGAATAATAGACAATTATCATGAACAAGGAAATATAATAATAATAATTTTATTATTGGCTCTAGGGCATATTTCCAACAGTCTCCCACTTACACCAGAGTCAATAATCTAGTTACACTGTGATGAATCGAACACCCATAGAGTTCTGGTGTTGATCATGTTTTGCTCGCGGAAGAGGTTTAGTCAATGGATCTGCGATATTCAGATCCGTATGCACTTTGCAAATATCTATGTCTCCATCTTGAACATTTTCACGAATGGAGTTGAAGTGACGCTTGATGTGCCTGTCTTCTTGTGAAACTTGGGCTCCTTGGCAAGGGCAATAGCTCCAGTGTTGTCACACAAGAGAGTGATTGGCCCCGACGCATTGGGAATAACTCCTAGGTCGGTGATGAACTCCTTCATCCAGATTGCTTCATGTGCTGCCTCCGAGGTTGCCATGTACTCCGCTTCACATGTAGATCCCGCCACGATGCTCTGCTTGCTGCTGCACCAGCTTACTGTCCCACCATTCAAAATATACACGTATCCAGTTTGTGACTTGGAGTCATCTAGATCTGTGTCGAAGCTAGCATCGACGTAACCCTTTACGACGAGCTCTTCGTCACCTTAATAAACGAGAAACATATCCTTAGTCCTTTTCAGGTACTTCAGGATATTCTTGACCGCTGTCCAGTGTTCCATGCCGGGAGTACTTTGGTGCCTAGCTACCAAACTTACGGCAAGGTTTACATCAAGTCTGGTACACATCATGGCATACATAATAGACCCTATGGTCGAGGCATAGGGGATGACACTCATCTTTTCTCTATCTTCTGCCGTGGTCGGGGATTGAGCCGAGCTCAATTTCACACCTTGCAACACAGGCAAGAACCCCTTCTTGGACTAATCCATATTGAACTTCTTCAATATCTTATCAAGGTATGTGCTTTGTGAAAGACCTATGAGGCATCTCGATCTATCTCTATAGATCTTGATGCCTAATATATAAGCAGCTTCTCCAAGGTCCTTCATTGAAAAACACTTATTCAAGTAGGCCTTTATGCTGTCCAAAAGTTATATATCATTTCCCATCAAAAGTATGTCATCCACATATAATATGAGAAATGCTACAGAGCTCCCACTCACTTTCTTGTAAATGCAGGCTTCTCCATAAGTCTGCATAAACCCAAATGCTTTGATCATTTCATCAAAGCGAATGTTCCAACTCCGAGATGCTTGCACCAGCCCATAAATGGATCGCTGGAGCTTGCATACCTTGTTAGCATTCTTAGGATCGACAAAACCTTCCGACTGCATCATATACAATTCTTCCTTAAGATAGCCATTAAGGAATGCTGTTTTGACATCCATTTGTCGTATCTCATAATCATAGTATGCGGCAATTGCTAACATGATTTGGACGGACTTCAGCTTCGCTACGGGAGAGAAAGTCTCATCGTAGTCAACCCCTTGAACTTGCCGATAACCCTTAGCGACAAGTCGAGCTTTATAGATGGTAACATTACCATCTGCGTGCATCTTCTTCTTAAAGATCAATTTATTTTCTATCGCTCGCCGATCATCGGGCAAGTCTGTCAAAGTCCATACTTTGTTTTCATACATGGATCCTATCTCAGATTGCATGGCTTCAAGCCCTTTGTTGGAATCTGGGCCCGCCATCGCTTCTTCATAGTTCAAAGGTTCGCCATTGTCTAACAACATGATTTCCAGGACAGGGTTGCCATACTATTCTGGTGTGGAACGTGTCCTTGTGGACCTATGAAGTTCAGTAGTAACTTGATCCGAAGTACCTTGATCATCATCATTAACTTCCTCTCTAGTCGGTCCAGGCACCACAGGAACATCTTCCTGAGCTGCGCTACTTACCAGTACAAGAGGTAGTACTTCATCAAGTTACACTTTCCTCCCACTTCATTCGAGAGAAACTCTTTCTCCAGAAAGGACCCGTTCTTGGCAACAAAGATCTTGCCTTCGGATCTGAGGTAGAAGGTATACCCAATGGTTTCCTTAGGGTATCCTATGAAGACGCATTTTTCCGACTTGGGTTCGAGCTTTTCAGGTTGAAGTTTCTTGACATAAGCATCGCATCCCCAAACTTTTAGAAACAACAGCTTAGGTTTCTTTCCAAACCATAATTCATACGGTGTCGTCTCAACGGATTTAGACGGTGCCCTGTTTAAAGTGAATGTAGCTGTCTCTAAAGCGTATCCCGAAAATGATAGCGGAAAATCGGTAAGAGACATCATAGACCACACCATATCTAATAGAGTGCGATTACGACATTCGGACACACCGTTACGCTGAGGTGTTCCAGGAGGCATGAGTTGTGAAACAATTCCACATTTCCTTAAGTGCGTACCAAACTCGTGACTTAAATATTCTCCCCCACGATCTGATCGTAAGAACTTTATTTTTCTGTCACGTTGATTCTCTACCTCATTCTGAAATTCCTTGAACTTTTCAAAGGTCTCAGACTTGTGTTTCATTAAGTAGACATACCCATATCTACTTAAGTCATCAGTGAGGGTGAGAACATAACAATAGCCACCGCGAGCCTCAACGCTCATTGGACCGCACACATCAGTATGCATAATTTCCAATAAGTTGGTTGCTCGCTCCATTGTTCCGGAGAACGGAATCTTGGTCATTTTTTCCATGAGGCATGGTTCGCATGTGTCAAATGATTTGAAATCAAGAGACTCCAAAAGTCCATCTGCATGGAGCTTCTTCATGCGTTTGACACCAATGTGACCAAGGCGACAGTGCCACAGATATGTGGGACTATCATTATCAATCTTACATCTTTTGGTATTCACACTATGAATATGTGTAACATCATGTTCGATATTCATTAAGAATAAACCATTGACCAGCGGGGCATGACCATAAAACATATCTCATATATAAATAGAACAACCATTATTCTCGGATTTAAATGAGTAGCCATCTCGTATTAAACGAGATCCAAATACAATGTTCATGCTCAAAGCTGGCACTAAATAACAATTATTGAGGTTTAAAACTAATCCCATAGGTAAATGTAGAGGTAGCATGCCGACGGCGATCACATCGACCTTGGAACCATTCCCGACGTGCATCGTCACCTCGTCCTTCGCTAGTCTCCGCTTATTCCGCAGCTCCTATTTTGAGTTACAAATATGAGCAACCTCACCGGTATCAAATACCCAGGAGCTACTACGAGTACTGGTAAGGTACACATCAATAACATGTATATCACATATACCTTTGGTGTTGCCGGCCTTCTTATTCGCTAAGTACTTGGGGCAGTTCCGCTTCTAGTGACCGTTCCCCTTGCAATAAAAGCACTCAGTCTCAGGTTTGGGTCCGTGCTTTGGCTTCTTCCCGGCAACTGGCTTACCGGGCGCGGCAACTCCCTTGTCGTCCTTCTTGAAGTTCTTCTTACCCTTGCCTCTCTTGAAACTAGTGGTTTTATTGACCATCAACACTTGATGTTCCTTTTTGACTTCTACCTCCGCTGATTTCAGCATTGAAAATACCTCAGGAATGGTTTTCACCATCCCCTGCATATTGTAGTTCATCACAAAGCTCTTGTAGCTAGGTGGGAGCGACTGAAGGATTCTGTCAATGACCGCCTCATCTGGGTGGTTTATGTCCAGCTGGGACAAGCGGTTGTGCAACCCAGACATTTTGAGTATGTGCTCACCGACAGAACTATTTTCCCCCATCTTACAACTATAGAACTTGTCGGAGACTTCATATCTCTCGACCCGGGCATGAGCTTGGAAAACCATTTTCAGCTCTTGGAACATCTCGTATGCTCCGTGCTGCTCGAAACGCTTTTGGAGCCCCGGTTCTAAGCTTTAAAGCATGCCGCACTGAACAAGGGAGTAATCATCAACACGCGACTGCCAAGCGTTCATAAGGTCTTGGTTCGCTACGACGGGTGCTTCACCTAGCGATGCTTCTAGGACATGTGCTTTCTTGGCAGCTATGAGGATGATCCTCAGGTTCCGGACCCAGTCCGTATAGTTGCTACCATCGTCTTTCAGCTTGGTTTTCTCCAGGAACGTGTTGAAGTTGAGGTTGACATGAGCGTGGGCCATTTGATCTACAAGACATTTTGCAAATGCTTTTAGACTAACTTCATGATAATTAAGTTCATCTAATCAAATTATTTAATGAACTCGCACTCAGATACACATCCCTCTAGTCATCTAAGTGATACATGATCCGAGTCAACTAGGTCGTGTCCGATCATCACGTGAGACGGACTAGTCATCAACGGTGAACATCTTCATGCACTACAAAAAAATACACTTCTGTGATGATATGTGTTTGTCACAGTAGGTCGCGTTTTCTGTCATGCATGTACATCCATGACAAATTTATGACAGAATCAAGATAGTCATACATGTGATGTCGTAGAAGTGTTCCATGACATTACCAAAATTATCATCACGGAAGTGTCCACTTCCATGACAATAAATCGCGCGTCACAGAAGTGCTTTCGTCAAGGGTGACCGACACGTGGCATCCACCGTAACGGAACGCTGTTAAGATATGGGTCCGGTTTTGGATCCGATAACAACTTAATATCCCGGGCCAATGGGGATTTCACGTGTAAAATCATCATTGGCCGCAGGAAATAGGTCTTGCCTCACCGTTGGGACAGATCTCATCCACTCATTGAACAGGAGGCGCCTATGATAGGTCGACACGTGGCACGGTCCAACAGTGGCCCATTCCGGTGAAAAAGGCCGGCCCAGTAAAAATTAGCAGGCCGGCTCATACAAGGCCTACTTGTGTCAGGTCCATTTAAGCCCACGGCCCATACGAGATGTGCCAATTCGGCCCGTCAACGGCCGTTAAAGATTTGACACCATTGTAACTCATCGTCAGTTCGAGCCTATTAATAGCCTACTATATATTTGGGCTTAATATCGGCCTAGTGAGATTTCGGCCTATTAATGGCCCATTTAATGGATGGGCCAATTTTCAGGATGTACATCTTTTGGCCTTTTAGCGACCCATTTAAATGTTGGGCTAATTTCCGGCCAGGTGTGTCTTTCAGCCTGTTGACGGCCCATAAATCTGATGGGCCATTTGAGTCGGACCTGAGTTTTGGCCTTTTAGCGGCCCATTTAAGTGTTGGGCCAATTTCTGGCCCGGTGTCACTTTCAGCCTGTTGATGGCCCATAAATTAGTTGGGCCATTTGTAGTCAAACCTGAGTTTTGGCCTTTTAGCGACCCATTTAAGTGTTGGGCCAATTCCCGGTCCTGTGTGCCTTTCGGCCTATCAACGGACCATAAATGAGTTGGGCCATTTGTAGTCGGACCTTAGTTTTGGCCTTTTAATGGCCCATGCCCGTCATGGTCCAATACCAGCCCGGTTTCTTTTTCGGCCTGCTAAAGGCCCACAACACAGTTAGGCCATTTACAATATGACCTGACTTTCGGCCTCTTAGCGGCCCATGCTCTTCATGGTCCATTACAAGCCTGTTGTCTCTTTCAGCCTGCTAAAGGCCTACAGTATAGTTGGGCCATATGTAGCCCAAACTTAGTAACGGCATGTTAACGGCCCGTGAAATAAATTGGGGCCACCTGTTGCTCGCTTTGATGTCGGCCTGTTAACGACCCGGGAGGTAAGAGGGCCGACCATTAACTTTCAGCCTAGTAACGGCCCATTAACTTAACTAGTCGTCAACCCGTGCAATGCACGGGCTAGTTTAACATCAAAGAACATAGAGTTTGTAGAATTATTACCAATTATCATGTGTGTATCTATTTTGAAAATTATTATCACCAAGATATATAATAGTTCTCCATCGGTACTCATAGGATAAAGAGGATCAAATTCGTTTCTTCAATTACTGGTTCAAAGCTTTACATGTAAATTCGTACTGAAAAGCATGTATTTAATAATATTTCATGGTAACTCATACATCAAACACTTAGTTAATGATGAGATGCTTCGTATGTCTTCATGGGTTTGAATATTCTATACAGCTAGTTCTTTTGATTCATATGCTGATTTTAGTTATATTAGTGTTCTTCTTTTAGGTGAATTGGTCTTAATTTTTGTATACCAACTGTTGTGGATTATGAGATGCTTCTATCCAACACCATGTTTCATGATGAGAATAGTGAGAATATATGCACATGTGATGTCTCCATTCAAGTAACATAACACGATTTCTCCATTTCTTTTATATGGACACATACATGAAATGGATGAACTAAAATCCATGGAATATCTACAATAAGCATGTGAACTGAAATGAATTGTTATTCGTCAAAGTACATTTTTTGCTTGAAGAAAGTGTACTCTAGTACTCAATTACCTAAATTTCTAGATGATGCAACTTAGATAATTTAACTGATTCTAGAGTATCATCACAATATGTATAAGAGTGCTTAGAGCCAAACGTGGAAACTATTTATAAAAGTGAAAGAAGAAGAAAAATACCAAGCTACTTGTATGTATGAAAGAGGATGGAACATACATAAGCATTTTGGGGGGATCTAAGAAGACAAACTTCAACAGTTGTTGCTACGGCAAGGCATAGGTGACTTCTCTATGTTGGACTGGCTGTGTCAAAATATTATGAAACATGACAACATGAGAGAGCTACAACCAATCTTGCTTTCAGGACAAACCATTAAGTAGCACTTGAGTAACTTAAGCTACTTCTTTTTTGCGAATGAGTAATTTAAGATACTAAGAATACAATGCAGCAACAATCGAATCATATAACCTGTACCATTGGCCGCTGTCGAAAGCCTTCTAATGTCGTCGTCAGCAACATCACGCATCACAGGCTTATGCACATCCTGTCATCCTTCGTGTAACTCTCAGCATGACGTACCTAGTGCAGTTGATATGTCATTAACTTGCCATCCTTCCATTCTCAACCTACACATAGATATGTGTGTCGTACATCTGAAAACAGATGAATTGTTTTTATTTGGAGGACCATAGAAGGTATACCTATACTGTTGCATGCGACACGTTATTTTGTACTGAGAAATCTACCACGCACCACAATCTACCGCAACAGTTGTAAATTATGTCTTGTTGGTTCTGGCAGCAGTATTGGGAGCATTGGATTCTCTATCTTTTGATTGGGGAAACTTCCAGTTCATTTGTCATGTAAGTATGACGAACTACATAGAGTCAGTAGTTGAATTGGTTAGGAAGTAAGAGTTAGTAGTTCAGGTGCATGAGAACTTTGTGCAAGAGACGGTGGGATGTCGCGTAGTAGGTTGCATATGAAGAGGAGGAGGAGACGTAGATGACATGGAAAAGACATGCATAGGAGACGGGACTTAATTAAAGACCTGAGAGTCATGATGCGTAGATCTGTTTTTTGAAGTCATGATGTATCGATTAGCTGCAGACTCGTTTTTTAGGGGCAGCAGACTTGTTTATATATAAAAAAATGGGCTTCCTAGCTAATTAGATGCGAGATTAATGCATTGATTAGATGGGTCCATCTTTTTATATTATACTGGTGTGGACGATGAGATCGATATAACTAATATATAACTGATCGAACGAATTTTAAGATCTGGAGGTTGTGTTTTTTCCGGACGTGTCTGGTTAGATTAAAGAGTTACCGAAAGATCTGCACCGTTATAATTCGGCCCCACACCAGATAAACGGCTCCTAATTACTGATTAACGTGATAATTTCTTGGGAGTCTGTAATTAGTATAGGTATAGATGGGCCCATTAAAGTTCGTGCATGTCTTTAGGCCAAATTAGATAATTTGAGCCCATTACGACGAGCAATTATACACAGGACCAAAACCGATCAAGCAAAGGTACGGCATACATGGAATAACATTGCACATCCAGCATATATTACAGGAAATTACATCCACTGGGCAATCAAAGATTGATGCCAGTGCAAATAAATGAACAGAACCTAACCATCTACAACGTCACAATCTGCAACCTCAGCACAAATGACGCCCATAAGCATGTGGGCAAGTTCTTGCTGCTTTGCTACACTGTCTCTGAAAACATTGATCAGTTGTTGTGTCGCACGACTCTACACCTCTAATTGATCCACCATTTCCATCATTGCTTAAGCCATTAATTGGTTCACAAACATACATTTATTCTGTTGCATTCGAGACAGAGGATACTGAACATATTCAGATGGCGATTTTGGCAGGCTTGTATTATTGATAGTGGAGAGTGTCTCGACCACTGCATCATAACATAAATTAGGATGGGAACCAAACAGATTAATCATGAGTTATTGCCATATTACCTGGCCTAGATTCACTGGAAAGAAACA
Source organism: Triticum dicoccoides (assembly GCF_002162155.2). NCBI lineage: Eukaryota > Viridiplantae > Streptophyta > Magnoliopsida > Poales > Poaceae > Triticum > Triticum dicoccoides. Next base: position 52,137,954 of record NC_041381.1, on the reverse strand, counting down.
ATGCGGTTGCCTTGCTGTTTTTAGAGTTTGTCTTCTTATCTTCAGGAGCCTGCACAAAATTAACACACTAGCATTGCTATCATTGGCCAAGTCAAATAATAGAAAGCAACAGTGACACAACGAACATTTAGGCAACTAGCCTACACCAAATTAATACAATATGGCACAGCTATCATCAGCCAGGTAAGGTAGTACGAAAGCAACATTGATGCAATGAATGAATGGGTAACCAGAGAAGCACTACAATTCAGTAATGTGCGGGATATGAGATAGTACATTCATGCAGCTCAGTATGCAAAACTACCAGGCAGTTTTCCTTACAAAAATCAACATTGGCGCCTTTAACATTTTGCTACAACTAATTTTAGATCAGATAAAGGTTAGATTCACGCTGATTAACAAAATACATGTTGATGTAAAAATATAGTGATATACAACAGGTACTTACATCAGCATTGGAGCACAGAGAATTCCGGCAAGATATTTTCCTCGAATACGATCCCAATGGAGGAAGTCTTCTATCGTTTAACCTTATTTTCTAAAAGAGAGATGGGTAAGAAACATGTAGAAAATATGATCAGAATGCTATAAAATTTCATGATGCGAGGATACGCACACGCTTCTTAGAATGGAGTTGGTTTATTATCTCCTGGCGTTTGGATCTTTTGCAAAGACCTGGTTTGTAACCCTTCAGATTCTAAGATAGCCGTCTTCCCCTTGCATGCCTTATATAGAAGAATGGTGATTCAGTTATAAAACATGCTACAACAGAGATGAAATAGGTACTAAAGAATAGAAAGGCATGACATATTGACATGTATTCCCTCCATCCGGAAATAAATGGATGTGTCTAGGTGTATTTCAGTTCTAGATTCATCCAGTTTTATCCATTTCTGCGACATTTAATCCGGACGGGGGGAGTATGATGTAAGAGCTAGGGATACGACAGGATAACACAATAAAAAAACACTGTAAAACCCACTGCAGAACCAAAGTATTCAAACCCACTGATATGAGATAGTACACTCATGCAGCTCAGGATGCAAAACTACCAGGCAGTTTTCCTTACAAAAATCAACATTGTGGCCTTTAATCATACATTTTGCTACAACTAAATTTATATCAGATAAAGGTTGGATTCACGCCGATTAACAAAATACATGCTGATGTAAAAATATAGTGATATACAATAGGTACTTACATCTACATTAGAGCACAGAGAATTCCTAAAATAATCTTTCCTTATAAATGATACCATTGCAGAAATCCTTATCTGTTAAGCTTATTTTCTAAAATAGAGATGGGTAAGAAATATGTAGAAAATATGATCAGCATGCTATAAAATTTCATGATGCAAGGATACGCACACGCTTCTTAGAATTGAGTTGACATATTTTTGCTAGACTGGAGCGGACTAGTTCTTTGGCCACTGGAATCTGCTTATTATCAGTAGGAGTTGGGTTTCTCTGTGCTGGAGCAGTATCTATAAAAAACTGGAGTTGGTTTATTATCTCCTGGCGTTTGGATCTTTTGCAAAGGCCTTGTTTGTAACCCTTCAGATTCTAACATAGTCGTCTTCCCCTTACATGCCTTGTATAGAAGAATGGTGCTTTAATTATAAAACATGCAACAGCAGAGAGATGGAATAGGTACTGAAGAATAGAAAGGCATGACATATTGACATGTATTCCCTCCATCTGGAAAAAAAATGGATGGGTCTAGGCATATTTCAGTTCTAGATACATCCTTTTTTATCCATTTCGGCAACAAGTAATCCGGACGGAGGGAGTATGGTGTAAGAGCTAGGGATACGACATGACAACACAGCAAAAAAACACTAGTTGAATGTAAAACTATATGCTAGCGGAATACGTACAGAAATAACTAAGGCAACATACACGTGTATGATTGGGAAAATAAGATGGCATTGCAACAGAGCACTAGAACAACACTTCAATGTAAAAAAACATGGTATGGCAGACAGATGAAGTACATACTGATGAATAACAATGCATAAGATATTCAGAAGCATGATGTCCAAATTACGCAGATGGCATTGCGATAGAGTAGAATGACAATACTTGAATTTGAAAACATGTTATCATGAATGGAATAGGTACTGAAAAACAGGAAGGCATGACATATTTACATGCATGATCAGCATGCTAAGCACATGGCATTGCAACAGAGTAGATACACTCCAGGACATTATATGCATGTTGTACCCATATCACAGGCCAAGTTAGAGCAAGGACCTTGTGGGGTGAAGAGGATTCATCATCTTTCTGCAAGTCTTCTGAAGAACTGCCTTTACATGTTCCATCATATTGGGTCTCATTGACATCAAGTTTATTGGCCTTTACATTGCTCCGTGAGGTTCTTGTGGATATATCAGTGTGTGCAATTATATCTCACGTGCATGGAAGACAACTAGTAGTTAGATTTATGTAATAAGTGCCTGTAAGAGACGACATAAATAGTAGGACTGGGGTTAACTAGCAGCAACAGGTCTCATAAACTAAAGGGAGAACACAGATGAAAGCTACAGAATATGTATCGTTTGTACTCGAGATTAACTAGATGGCACACAAAAGTATTAAAGAACAACATAGGTAATATTAGAAGTGGTATAATACTTTAATCACCAGCCTGTGGGATAGCATTGGCTGATGGATGATAACTATGGAATAGCGTTACCTAAAGAACAAGTATCTTAGCTGAACTATGGAACAGCGTGAACTCCTGAACAAGACCCGCAAGAGATCAGCATGAATATACAGTGAAAGGTGATGATCTATTTTCCATGCTTAGATGAATAACAACGCCATAAATGTGGCACACAAGTAATATGAGGGTACAACCTATCTAGCTGCCATCCATAGGAGTGAGCATCATGTGCTGACTTGTCGATGGCCCTACAGTTGTTGTGGTTGTCCATGTCGGGCACGCGCATTCGATGCAGGGAACTGTTGAGTGGGGACTATAGCTCCCTTCTGGTGTATGATTCCCTTGTTGGAGCAGCTGCGGTGAGTCAAAAGACGGTGTGTGTGAAGATGCAGATAACGCATAATGTTAAGAATGACATATCTCTTTGATTTGAAGAAATACACTAAGAGATCAACAGCAAGGTACGAGAGTGGTCACACGTCTGTTGACTATAGACTAAATTGGGGTCACATGATTTTATTTTATTTTGGTACTGTCCGATCTACGCCGGATGGCTTGATGGTCGTCTTGTGCCTCCCGGCTGACACTGTTCGGAATCTTCCCCGAAGAGCCAGCGACCAACGGTGGAGCAGCCTGCCTCTGTTGTCCGTGGCCCCAGCCAAAACCCCGCTCCCCGCCCCACCGCACTGCCGTGGTTACGCCGCCCCCGGGCCAATCCACAAAGACTCCCCGTCATCCAGATCCGGCGGCGGCAGTACCTTCAACCCACGCAACTCTAAAAGATAGCCATCTAAGCGCTGCTTCCGCGACGAACTTGCGGCCCTGCACCCTTACGTTAGACACCAGCCAACCGGCAGCCTAGGAGCTCCGCCGCCTCGAGGGGTGCTGCTTCCCATTGGGAATCGATTGGCCCAGAATAAAAATTTAGACAACTGACGCCTAAATAAAGTGATTTGAGATGAGGGTGCGACCTATCTGGCGGCATGGTGAAGTAGGCAGGTCCAGCTGCCGAGTCGGTGAGGCTGGCGCGGCTGCGGTGGCGACTGGTGGCAGGGAAAGAGCGATGTCGCGACAGTCGACGGCTACGCGGAAGCAGCGCTAGGACTCTTGACGGTTCGGAAGTTGGAGCCGCTCCGGCGCCGTGAACAACGGCGGGGGTGAATCAGCTCTGGTACGGTTCATGCGGTCGTCGTCGAGGCAGCACCAGCAACACGGAGTAAGAGGCACACGGCCCAGTGCACGACGGCAAATGGACAACGTCTCCGGCATTAGGGAGGAGGGCGGCTATGAAATTGGTGCAGTGGGGACACCATGGAGGTAGGGCTGAGGTTTCGCGGCTCGGGAGAAGGGAGCTTCCCGGGGAGAAGGTGATTTGGCGCCCACGAGGTATGAATGGGGGCGGGCGGGCGGGGGGAATTGGGAGGGGAGTGGAACCATGTCTTACGGACGCATTTGTCTGAAATGTGAGGGGGAGTTACAGTTCTACCCTTGCCTATAGGCTTCTCGGCTTGGGTCTGTGTACTGAGGGTCGGGGATAGTAGAGTAACTTTGCTTCTCCCCAAATAGTGGGCGGGAGCGATTTCGGGCGAGGAGGGCGTGTTTTGAACTATAGTGGGCGCGAGCGATTTCGGGCGAGGAGAGCATGTTTTGAAATAGTGGGCGCGAGCTATTTCGGGCAAGGAGAGCGTGTTTTGCCGACCATGGTTTATGAATTATTCAGCACATGTCATTTCGGCCGAGGAGAAGGCGCGCTTGGATGAAGTTACAAACCTACCCTCGATGTACAACGGGCCAATTGATGTGTGTCCCACATAGGACGGTAATTTCACGTCTCCCATTTATTTGCTCGGGCGAATTCCACCGAGCAGAGAGGGTTTTAACGGTTTGTTCAAATTTTGGGAGAACGAGCATCCACGTCTACCTAACCAAGTTGATTCGAATCAAATTTTGAAATATTAGCTTGCCACTTCTTTTTTAGATGGAGAGATGATGCTCGGGAGTAATGTGTTTTTACATGCTCGTTGCTAGCGATTTACTATATGACAAATAGTTGACCCACTCAAAAACGCGAATCAAACCCAAAATGAAATATCTCGATTCAATGAAATAGCTCGTTCAGTAGGTCAAAATAGTGAACTAAATCCAAAATTGAACACCTCAATCGAGTAGCATGTTGTACAGTATTATAGTACTCCATGAACATGTTGAAAGTCAAATTAATGAACTTGTTTGATATACGCATATATCTGTTCATGTGTGGATTGCAGACAACATGTTCTCCAATTTAAATATTTGAATGCAAGTTTATATCGAAACATGGTTTATATCAGTCTTTGATGCATAAAATGCGACCTCCCCCTCTCCCGGACTCCTGTTCTCTCTCTCTCTCTCTCTCTCTCTCTCTCTCTCTCTCCCTCTCTCTCTCTCTCTCTCTCTACCAAATTCTCCGAACTCTGTATTGGAGCCATAATAATTCAGGTACTGCACTCATCTTCTTCTTCGTCTATTTGAAATTCACATTTTTAAATTTCTTCTTGATGTATTTACGACCGTCTTCCAGAAAATGATTCCCACAAGCTTGGCCCAGTCCATGCGCACAGTGAAGATCTTAGAACTAAAATCTATCGGCCCCAATCTAGATCAAGTTGTTGGATTCCTTACATGCTTTCCGTGCACGGAGAAGCTACTCATCGAGGTGAAACTTCTTTCCTATAAGTAAACGGTAATCACAACGTAGCTCATTTTTTCGTAATTTTCCCAAATTACGATGACAAGTGTAGTGTTCAAAACTGCATATACGCACTACACCAAAAGAAATGTTTTTAGTATTTTTTCTCACGTGATCACCTTCATCGATTCTATGCTGTACTACTATAGTAGCCTAGGCTAGTCATAGTGGAAAGTAACATAGACTACTCCAGTAAATCTATGGTTACCCTAAGAGCAAGTACTACCTCCGTCCTGGTTTGCTCTTCCAATTTTGTAGTATGAAAATTTGACCATAGGTTTAACTAACAAAATGTTAATGCATGTCACTAAGAACTATATCGTTGGATTCGTATTTGAACATAATTTCAAGTGGTGTAATTTTTAGTGACATGCATTGGCATTTCCTTAGGTAAATCTATGGTCAAAATTTTATACTAAATATGAGGTAGTATTCCCTCTGTCCCAAAATTCTTGTCTTACATTTGTTTAGATACGGATGTATCTAACACTAAAATGTAACTAGATACATCTGTATTTAGACAAATTTAACACAAGAATTTTGGGACGGAGGGAGTACAAAAGTGGGCTATGTAGGCCAAAACATGTGCCAAATTCACTTGTGATGCATTTGGCATCGATGCCCCTCCATTGCTCACCTGGTGCCCCAATCTGGATCACCTACTTTGCTCCGGTGCCAAATTAACTCACGTGATGAAAAAACACTGCATGGGAGAGAGAGAGGACTGAGGCAATAAAAAACACTTGTTTGGGAGAGTGAGAGGCTGGTGTAGTTGGTTTGATTGATTTGTTTATACATATGGGTCTGTGTGCACAGCGGTGCCAACTCCCTCACATCGCGAGAGCAGTGCCAAAATCTTTTGATTTGACATTGATGCGTATTATGTGGCATACTTTTGCTAAATATGGCATCGGCCACATAGTGGAAGGCAACAAATGCCCAAGCTCTTCACGTGCTCCTAGTTAAATGAGAGGAAATAGAAAGAGGGAGAGAGGGAGAGAGAGAGAGAGAGTGAAAATATATCACTAGCCAGCCAAACCTATCGTATGAGTGAATGATATTGGTACCTCTTGATGACAAGGCAATCTTATGCAGCCAGCTGCTGTAATATGTTCTCTTCTTTTGCAGATAAAAAAAGACCCAAAAGTGAAAATTGTGTTGCACTATAACAATCTCATCGAATGCCTTGATCTCCATCTTACAGAAATTGATTTGATCGACTACCGAGGCAGCACATATGAGATTTAATTGGCCAGGTTCTTTGTTCTGGAGGCAAGTGTGCTCAAGGTAATGAGGTTTGGCGTTCTCTGGCGCAACAATGAATGCCATGTTGATCACCGCAAGCGTCTAAGCCTAAATGACAAAGTCTTCGCAGAAGCTGAATTTGTTTTTGAAACATCAAGTGGCCAGAGACTCGAAAACTTATTTGCCCATTAGTGACTTGTCAGGGCGGTGGATTTTAGTTTGTACGATAATGCTGCATCCACCTAAAGTAACGAAAGTTCTTACGTAAACTTCCTAGTAATTCCCTCTTCGTAGGTGCAGCATTACTCCTAACATTTGTAATATCAGTTTGAAACTTGTAATATTGACGTGTCCTATTCCTGCGTTTTCAAAATCCTGCGAATCAAACAGGTCCTGAGTTGGTGATGATGTTGTGCCTCCCATCTTTCACCAATAGCCGTCGGATCTAGATCTGACGCATACAAACCAAGCTTCTCCATTTTTGCAAAAAGATGCCCACACTTGTTCCCTATTTACAAACAACTCCTTGTATCTCACAATCAGCCTTATCTCCTCCCCGCCACATCTAGAAGGCCGTGGAAAAATCTGGCGCGATGGCCGCTGCCGGAGCCGTCCACCCCCAATCTTCATGTTCCGTGCAATGCACGGGCATCTATGCATGGGAAATTATGTCGAATAGAGCTAGTTGTAAGCAGGCTAGCTCTGCAGCCATGATGATAGTGACTGCAGACGGTGAGGCTCACTATGGTATGACGAACACGGCGCCTATACTCAGGTGTCATCTCCGGCGCAGGGTCTTGTCACTTCACTATGAGGAGCAGCACGTAATAATTTGACCAACGGGTAGTACAGTGCTAGTACTCCTACTACTACATTGGTAGTACTACTACTAGTACTAGTAGCACCACCGTCTGGATTTAGGAGTACTACCACGTCCATCTGGATTTTCGTATTTGAGTAGCAATATCTAGTAATGGATGTCACAAAAAATGTACTACTCCCTCTGTAAATAAATACATGGTGTTTTATTCCTATCGGCGAGAGAACTTAATGTTTTTTGCTAACTAGAGTATTAATAGGATTACATGCAATGAACTAAACATTGCATGTCATGTTTGGTAGTCTCAAGTCATTGAAAGCATGCACGGCCCACATCTCTCATTGGTTGATATGTCACAAAATAAGAAACAAGGAGGGAGTTAATGCACCATGCCTAAGTGTTTTGGGATTATTTGGTTTTCGTAAGGTGACTTACACAACATTTTTGTTTACATGCATTAACATTTTATTAGTTAAATCAAAGGTCAAAACTTGGCGCAAAATGCAAAGGGAACCAATAAACTAGTAAACATCAAACTTATCTCGTTTGGCCCCAACTAGAGGTCTGGTGAGATGACTATACTGCACCGGCACGGAGGGGCACGCAGCTTCATTGACTTACGGAAACTGCCTCTGGGTGAATGACATGTGGGCCTAGGGGGTGGCTGGCCCACCTATCATACAGCCAAAGGTAGGTGCAGTAGAGGGCCGAGGAGTAGTACGAAATCCTACGCACCTACGCACGCTAACCAAGGGCAAGAGTGATCACATGAATCGCAAGATCAGTTGACTAGAAGCTAAGCTAGACCCATGGAGGCTATGCCAGATGGTCCACGACGCCGGCCTGCGGCCCGGCACCGATGAATGTCTCCAGGTAGTATTGTTTGAGGCCGCCAGGGCGAGGGGCCGCTTGGATGACAACTTCGTCTCCTTGTTCGACGAGGTCCTCGTTGGTTTCCTCGACAAGCTCACCGTCGTCAAGAAGCTCGCAGACGACTTTGACATAAGCCTCCAGCCGACGCGCCCAGGCTCTGCGATGCCCGTCACCCTCAACGGCCACTATGGTGACAACGTCTTCGACGCACTGGTGGCCCTGCAACTGCCCGCCGTCGCGCCGGAGAATGTCCACCTTGAGGTCGCGCTCGCCGCGCAGCGCTTGGCGCAGTAAGACACCATCGACATAATCACCCACGTCTACGCACAAATTGTCCACAAGGACTACTACATGCAAGAGGACGACGATAGGACGCTGGCCTTCTTGGACCGCAGGGCAACCTTGGATGTCACTGTTCAGAAGCACGTTGAGCTCGCCGCCAATGCCGCAGCTCCTCACACGTCGGTTGGTGACCCGGTGCACTAGGGCGTGAGGATGTCGTTGATGGATCCGTATGTATTTTTATCTTTCCGTCAAATCCATGTAGTAGTATATGATACTATAGTAATTATCTTACCTTTCGCATCAACTTCATAATTTTCGTACGTACTCCATGCATGAACGGCGCCAGAACCTAACTTCTCATTACTCTAGGCAAAATCATTATTTTCTATCTATCGGTCGTGCCATGGAGCAGAACCAAATTTTACAAGTTATGAGTTCAAAAGGAAAAGCCTGTCGTATTCGCGTCGCACCCCCACATGGTTGGTCCGGCACGCCACTCAAGCGGGAATGTGTGCGGTGTTGCATTTTCACTTACAAGTGGGACCACAGCTGAGCAAACCGACTATCGGCAAACCCCCACCCCGCCCACCATGCGATGGCTGAGAAAATAGGAGGGAGAAGAGATGGTTGTAGCATGGACTCCATGAAAATTGGTGTCGGATGGGACTCGTGTGGGTGGCGTGTGCCGTACTGCTAGACATGAATGCTAGTTATGGCCCATGCCACCCCACTATATCGAGCCTATATCGAGGTACATAGAACAAATTTCCTGCAGTCCGTGCTTAGCCCTCCTCTATCTCTCTTCTCAGCCAGCCAGCGGATGCGCGGAGCCCATTGTCTGCTTGCTCACATGCGGTCCCACATGTCAGTGAAAATGCAACCGAACCCACTGAACCTGCACATCTTTCACCTCGACGTGCTGGTGATGAAAAACAAATCCAATAAAGATCTTCGGTGGCCGCTTTTGAAGTTACTCAAGAGTAGTAAGATTCTATTTACAGTTTAACCCAAGATGCACATCTCGTGGCTTCAACTACCACTCTATTTTCCTTCATGACACGACCTGGATGCTGGATGTCCCACGTGTCGACAAAAGGAGGAAGAACCCGACCAAACGGTTGTGCTCTCGGATTAGACTAGTTGTGCTAACTTAAAAAATTTATGTGTACTCCCTCCGTTCCAAAATACTTGGCTTCCATTTGTCCAAAAATGGATGTACCTATGTACTAAAACATGTCTAGATACATATATATTTTAACAAATAGAAGGCATGTATTGTGCAACGGAGGGAGTAGAATGGATGCAAGTTTTTATATTAGGAAGAAGAGTACATCCATATATTGATAGAGCGTTGGAGTTGGCCTTACAAGTGGGACCGCAGTTGAGGAAACCGACTATCGGCAAACCCCCACCTCGCCCGCCGTGCGATGGCTGAGTTAGAGAAACGATGAGGTTGAAGAGATTGCTCTAGCATGGACTCCAAGAAATATGGTGTCAGATGGAAGTCGTGCTGGTGGCATGTGCGGTACTCCTGGACGTGAATGCTAGTTCTGGCCCATGCCACCCTACTACTCCTACTACTTACTATATAGTACTAGTATCGAGGATTCGAGGTGCTGGTTACGTACAATATGGCTACAGTAAAAACACCCGCACGACGCGCGAAGCATGTGAAGCTAGTACAAATAGTGTACTACTATTGTTGATTGGCCTCATCCGATAACCTGTTGCAATGCACGTACAATTATGTATTCGGAAAATATTTTTATGCCTCGTCGCACCACTCACTCACAGAAGCAACTCGAAAGCCATTCATAAATTTAGTAAGTTTATCACAGGCATATCATTTTATTACATACAACAGGTCATCAACCCACATCGACAACGAGGATACATTATAAATACTAAAGTTTTCACCACACAACAAATAACAAGCAATGAAATGAACTTCAACTCAACCATTCCTTAGCGTTGGAAACGCTTGCTTTGAACCACAAGTGATTCTCTGGGACGGGCCATCTATTGTCGATCTCGAGACCAATGCAGGACTAATCATCCAGGCTGAAGCGGCCTACTATATCAGTACCAGGGTAGGGGACCACCCTAATGTCCGAGGTATAGACACAGTTGCTTCTCATAAATGGTATAGTAACGTTGTGTCAACAGCAGTTGGATCGCCTTTCACCATCATCGGATAGTTTTGTCCAAGGAAGAGCGAGTTTTCTCCAAGACTATCAATTCTGTACCAGGGAGAAGGAGTTGGCGCTAGCACACTAGTATCCATCCCGAATACCATGCAACGGGTGTTGGAATAGGTCCGGAGAGTGCGACCATGGGACACTACTAGTGAAAAGGCTAGCAGCAGCGCGGGTTTTAGATGTATCAGTAGCGCGGGGATCGGCGCTACTAATAAGGTGCTACAGCTAACAGATAGCAATAGCGCGTGCTCACCGGCGCTACTGCTACACAAGTGTAGCAGCAGCGCTGTTAGCGGAAGCTCGCTACTGCTATTAGCTCTAGCGCGCTTTGCATTGACGTGCTACCGCTATCGCGGCGCTGCTGCTAACTTTCATTCACTCGCTACTGCTAATTTAAGTAGGTTTTTTTGTTTTTTTTGCCATATTTGTTTTGTATTTGAACAGGCTTTATAGAAGAATCTTTAGCACATAGAAATGTCATCATGATACACATACAAATGCCTGTGAGACCACAAATGTAATCATAGCATGTACATACAAATAGTCTCATCATAATCATCATCCAACACAAAGTGATATCTCGTCATCATCTCGAAAATAGCGATACATGCAAGTCTCGAATACTTGCAACTACAACAATGTCATCCATGTAAACAAAGGTATACGCAAGAAGTGCTATCACTATGAGTGAGAGGGGAACTATGCAGTACATGAGGCAGCGGTTACGAGTCCTCTCTCGTGCTAGCGTGAACCTCAAGTAACTAGCTTCTCCTTCTTGTCTGCTTTTGAAGCCTTTATGGTTGGCGCCCGTGAACCCATTCACTTGCGCCTGACACTCATGCCACTCGTTGTACACCCCCGGAACCTTCCCTTTGTACACGACATAGCAATTCCATCTCGCCATCAAGAAACTAGGTACCTGTTAGAGATGCATGTTCATGAAGAGGAAGTACAATCATATATATGCAACAAAATATACTAGAGCAACACCGAAAAAGAAAGGGTTAGCAACTAGATGCAACATACAGTACGCAAATTAATTAACTAGAGGTACGCAGGTCATCGTACGCAAACTAACAAAGTAGCATTACGCAAGTTCGGCAGGGACCATGGACATCACAAAGTTTCATCGCTACAAAAAGTATACAAGTTCAATCGACACATATCATCATCATCGGCATCATAAATCACTAGAAGTTCCATCCTTCCATATCAGCGAGGACGAACCCTAGCTTCTTGAACGGCGTGAGGTCTAGACGTTGCATGCTTATGTGAGTTCGGACGTCAGCTCGCGATATAGGGCCGTGGTGGAACATCCCATTCTCATCGATGACTTCTTTCATGATGATCGTCGCAATGTCGCTTTGCATGCGAAAGAAGTCATCTCTAAGTTTATAATCCGCTTCTCCATGAGATTCTAGCCACTTGTGGATACGATCATCATTTCTGCTGTTAATGCGAAGCTTTTGGTGATCCGTGTTGAACTGAATCATGAGATGGACGATGTAGAATCCATCCTTCTTGCTTGGTTTTGGGACATGGATGCAGGAGAAGTTAGTTTTATGCGCGAAACCCATCTTCTTGTTCCTTTGTTTCTTGATCTGCACGTGGCCACCTCTAAAGCTGAAGCCTTGGAGAGCATCATCTAGAATATTCATTATGTCGGTGTAGTCTTTTTTCTCGTAGTCTCTGGAAGGGTCAGAATACATGGCATGGGAGACTTGCGGGTAAAGAACGATAAGGACGGAGCCCCCGTTGCTGCGGGGAAAAAACACCTCAAATTATTCCCCATGTGAGAGAGAAGGAATGATTGAAATGTACGAAAGGGTTGTCCGGAACTGACTTACTTTGGATGATAAGGCATGAGGACAATTTCCCGGTCCTTATTCTGTACCATGAAGTTTTGGAGGTACTCCCTAGCAGTTTCACGCTCAAAGTCGCCGAGACTCAAGAAAGACTCGTGCATGTAGTACGGATCCGCCACATAGATTTGCGAGACTTCTTCACTCTTCATGACGGAGCTCATATGTAGCACAAAAAGGTGGACGATAGTAAAATCAAGCCGCCTTGTTAGAAACATCTCAAAGATATGGTCAAACCGCAGGAAGAACACCTCCGTGGGCCGTGTGTTGACGTAGCACTTCCCCTCAGGCACACGAGCCGCATATGTCGGATATCCTGGATCCTTTGAGGCTAGTAGGCTTTTCTCAGTCGACAGCACATGGTCGTGCAGTCTCCTAAGATCCCCTGATAGTGCCTCCAGCGGTTTCGGTGGTAGCATCGGCTCACCCGTGAGATGGAACATGACCGCACTTTTCACGGGTACACGCTCTTCAGGATGCATCGTCTGGCTGCTATGTGCTCTGGCTTGTTTGGAGGCAGTTACCTTCCCCGATCTCTTCCTCTCCTTTTTCTTGGGCACACCTTCCAGACCCTTCCTTAACCCCTGCCCCAGTGTTCCCGGGCTAAGTACTGTACGACCCTCGCGCCCGGCTAGTTGAGCATGTGTTGAGGCGGCATCTTCAGGCGTGTCCTGTGAGGATTTCATGAAGAGAGACTTTTTGCAATCCATGGTACGACCCTGCCCGGGCATATCATCCATATCCTCATTAGCAAGCTGGTAGCCGATTCGTCATATGGTTGACTCATCATATCTATGTCACAGTCATACGCGTTTGTATTGAGGAAATCCATAGGGTCGACCTCCGTCTCATCATCCATTCTCTGTTCTACAGGAGAAATTACATCAGCCAGTACTATCGCACCCCCTTCATCATGTCGTCTGCCGCTCTCACCTGGCACTATAGGAGCTGGTAATTGCGTAGGCGGGGTGGTGGTCTTCGCACATGCTTGTTGATGTGTGGTAGTTATTGGTGTGCTCTCAGCCGGCTCTAGACGAATAAGATTCTTCGGCCATAGCAGCACCCAATTCTTGCAGCTTCCAATCCGTGGCGAGGTCTCGTCGTTCGCTCCCACATGCTGTACTGGAGGAGGCAAATCCTCGTGCCCCGATTTCACACTGGTCAAGCTAACCCTGAAGTGCCCAGCGAGGATCGGCTGGTTGTGGAACGTGCGTTGAGAGGGGTCCATTATCATCCCCTTTCCCACGTCCACCTTCTGGCCTTTGATCAAGTAGAGTATGGTGCACATGGTTTCTTTCGCCTGCAAACACATATGTCTGTGGCGTAATACAACTGAAAGGCAACTAAAATGGAATATTATATATATATATATATATATGTTGGTGCGACATGTAATTACCGTGACTGCGTCGAGCTCAGCCAAAGATGAAGGCCCACCTAGCACGCCTGAGACTGAGGACGGGTTGCTATGAGCGGGAGCGGCTGCGAGAGGAGGCCCGGTTGCGTGAGCAAGTGATGGTGCGATGGTGTTGTTGTTCATGGAGTTACTCCCGATGAAACTGGGCATCGGGAAATCATGTACCATCTTGTCTGGATTTTCCTTCGCCCAGTTGATGATAACTGGAACCAAGTTAGTAGCGAAATCATTTCTGCAGGCAGTTACAGCTGCATTGACTGCCTGCTGTAGCAACTCATATTTGTCCTCGGCTGCTTTTTTCGTGTCCTCAGCTGCTTTTTTCTCGAACACAAGCTTCACCTTCGCATCGATGTCCGCCTGACTAAACTTCTTTTTCAACTTCTTGGCCTCCGGGCCCTCGTTGTAAAACACCTTCCACGTGGCGCCGTCTCCAGCGTCGTGCACACGACCATATTGCGGCCGCTGATCCAAAGGGAGTCCCTTAAGTTCGTTCAAGGCCCAGTTGAGAGGGGTGTCCCACTTGGGCCTCATCGGAGAAGTAGGGCTTTCGGCTGCAAGCTGGTGTTGCTTCTCCAGTAGTCTAATCAATTTCCTCGTGATCTTGTCCGTGTAGAAAACCTTTTTCTCCTTGTCCCACTTGTAGCAGGCCCTGATGAAGTCATGCTCCAAGGGGTTGGTGAACTTCGCGAAGGGGTCTGGGAGACCCGCGGCTTCACGTTCCACGTCCTCCTTATCCCATATGGGGCTTTTACTGAGGTAGCCTCGGCTTTCGAGGCGATGCTTCCCCGTGTTCCTTTGCTGAAGGCTCTTGAATTTCGCAGCCTTAGCCTTGGCTGCCTCGGTAGCGCAAGTGTCCTTGAACTTTTCAAACTCCTCTTCCGTCAGTGTCGGATTTTCCTGCAGAATCTTGGACAGGGGTTCATCAGCCTCAATAGCTCGTTTCACCCTCCCTTTCCAGGAGGCCAAATCATTGCTGAACATGCCCATGGCGTGATTGTTAATCTTTTTCATCTTCGGATCATCCCACGGTTGTTCTATGTTATCATCCCAGTCGGGGAACTTGAATCTCTTGTGCAACTTCGTTAGGAGCAACTGCGTCAAATGTTCTTTACTCCTTACGTCATCGTCGTTGGTGCTCGCGCATTCCCGTAGGATGCATCCTACTTGGTTCCCATAGCACTTGCGAGGTTCTTCCGGCTCTAACGGCTCAAACTTGCCAGGTGCCATCTTTGTGATCACAAGTCGTCCAATCCCTAGTTTGTTAGGTTTTCGTATCCTCTGCTTCTTATGCTTCCTCTTTTCGGTAGCGGCATCGGGGCCGGTACCTTCCCTATCGGTACCTTCCCCGCCGGTACCTTCCACACCGGTCTCGGTGCCGCCATCGGTGTCGGCGTTGTCGGTGTCGATGTCGGCGTCAATACCATCATCGAGGCCGACCTGCAAACCTTGCTTAGCAATCAAATAGTCAAGGTACTCTTGTTCACCCTCATAATCCATCTCGTCTGCATCTTGGTTAGAAGGCCCAGTTTCTTCGTTGTTCGACATGTTTCCTATGATTAAGTGTCCTCATTTATTTCTAAAAGTATGAATAAATGAGAAATGACATAAAAAGAAATCTATGTGCCAGCACTCGATATGCCAACTATGTAGCACAAAATCATGCCTTTATTCACGGGAAATTTCGGCATGACCTTTTCTAAAAAATGGACATATCGAGCGCCTGAAATTCACCGGAACGGAGATGAATCAACATTCCGGCGTAACATAGGCCACTTGGATCATTTTCCGAACATGACATGTCCAAAACATGACATATGCACATATCACATGTCCAGTTCAAATTTGCACATATCACATGTCCAGTTCAAATTTTGAAACCTAGCTAAATTCATAACTAAATAGATAACCTAATTAACATACTGCCCAAACTAAAACCTAAGTAAATT
Source organism: Triticum dicoccoides (assembly GCF_002162155.2). Taxonomy (NCBI): domain Eukaryota; kingdom Viridiplantae; phylum Streptophyta; class Magnoliopsida; order Poales; family Poaceae; genus Triticum; species Triticum dicoccoides. Next base: position 52,121,913 of record NC_041381.1, on the reverse strand, counting down.
AACCGAAGAACCCTAGCAGAGAGAGAGGGGGGTTACAGAGGGTGCAGGGCGAGGAGGCAGGCCCGACGACGGCCAGGAGGGGAGAGGAGGGAGGCGAGGGCCGACGGGTCAGGGGCGAGCGCCGGCGCCGGGGTCAGGGGCGAGGGCCGGGTCAGGGGCGAGCGCCGGGGTTGGGGTCGGGGGCGAGGGCCGGGTCGGGGGCGAGCGCCGGGGTCGGGGTCGGGGGCGAGGGCCGGGTCGGGGGCGAGCACCGGGGTCGGGGGCTAGCGTCGACGCCGGAGTTGGGGCGAGCGCCGGGGCCGGGTCAGGCGCGGCGGTGCGACGGGGGAGAGTGGGGATTTGGGGGCAAAGGCGGGATGAAGCAGGGCGGGTGAGAATTTTGGGTTAAGTGGATGTAGCAGTGGCGCATTTCTACAAAACGCGCTGCTACTACCTTCAATAGATGTAGCGCTTTATACGAAATTCGCTTCTACTAACTTCAGTATCTGTAGCCGTTTAGGCAAAACGCGCTGCTACTACCTTCGCTACTGCCAGTTTTCCTTTTTCTTTTCCTTTATTTTATCCCACTTTTATTTCCCGAGGGCAATGAACGAAGGGAGGGCGATATATATTGCATCATTTGACGGTTAAATATGTATGCAAAATAGGAACATATATATTACACATCATTGGACCCATGCATAATAATGGCTACGTGTGTATACAAAATAGGAACATATATATTACATCATTTGACCGATAACATAAGTTTCCTCAGTGCTGACGTTTTCATTTTTGAGTCAGCTTCTTTCCCTTCTTGTTCGTCGAAGAATAATTGAGCCCCTCATTGTGACTTTGCCTTTTCCATGGAGTACGATTTTTCTTAGGTAATGTAGTATTGATTCTTCTTTTGACGTATACTTCATCATCATCGTCATCTTCCCTCATTGGGTTGCCATACTGATCATAGTCTTCCTCGTTGGCGACTCCATCCATTCCAATGATGTTCCTTTTGCCTCTCCTCACGACAACATGGCTGGGATTGCGTGGGTCAGTTATGAAGAATCATTGTGTCACGTGCTTAGCGTGTACCCATGGCTCGTTTTTTGAGATAGCGTTCACGGTAGCGCTCTTGGCGTCGGGTATAGTCATGTTAGTGAAAATCCGGCTTTCTCTTTCGACATTCTTAGCTCATCTGACACGGAACATCATCGTGTTGTGCAGTCCAGAGTAGTCAAGCTCCCAGATCTCCTCGACCCTTCCATAAAATCATTCAGTTGCGCCGTTATCGCTGCCGGTCATGCATTCCATCGTCACCCCTGAGTTCTGATCATCACTGTCCATATCTTTGGCCTCCGTGTAGAACGTGTATCCGTTGATATCATATGCCTGATAGGTTACGAGGTTGGGCGAGGGGCCATGTGCTAAGGCGTATATGAGCAATCCGTCCTTAGAGCCCTCCTCCGGGGGATTAGCAATAATATGCTCTTTGAACCAATGCAGGAAAGTGGAGTTGTGCTCTCTAGTAACTTCGGTGTCCGTCCTGCATACCCCCCGAGCACGATACTTCTTTGCGATAATTTCTTTGTGCAGTGCCACGAAAGGATCTACCTCGTCTAGGTGTTGTAGCACTACCAAGTTTGCTCTGTCAAAGTCGCTGCGTCGATCTGAGTATGCCACGTGCAATTCCCTAGGACCGTTGCAGTGACCATCTCCTTCGAGCCTCCCATCGTGCTTGTTAATGGGCAAACCAACACTAACACCAGGCGGCTGGTCTGCGCCATATAGAAAATTCTCACAGAAAGAGATGCACTCTTGTGCCAAATAGCCCTGGACGATGCTTCCATCCGGATGGGACATGTTATGAACGAATCCTTTGATGATCCCATTCATCCTCTCAAACGGCATCATGTTGTGTCGGAATGACGGCCCCAGGTCTATTATGTCATCCACAATATGGACACACAGATGCACCATCACGTCAAAGAACGCGGGCGGGAAGTACATCTCAAGCTCATTCAGTATCACAACGATCTCTTCTTCTAGCCTTTGGAGCTGCTTCACACTGATCGACTTTCGAGAGATGACGTCGAAAAAGTTGCAGAGACCAATAAGCGTGTCACGGACGTGCTTGTCCATTATCCCTCTAAGGGCAATAGGTAGTATCTACGTCATCATCACATGACAGCCATGAGACTTCATCCCGCTGAACCTTTTCTTGTCCGTGTCTAGATATCTGCTTATCTTGCCACAGTAACCGGAACTAACTTTGACTCCGATAAGGCACTTAAAGAAGGCATTGATCTCAGCCTGACTTAAGGTGAAGCAAGAAGGGGGGCAATAATCCTCTTTCTTTATTTTCTTGCCCTTCTTCTCCCATGCCTCTGTCTCCGTCTATGTCTCGTCTGACATTTTACGGGGCGGCATGTGAAGATCTTCCCTGATTTTCAAATCTTGCAAGTCTTTTCTTGCCTTCGGCCCATCCTTGGTCTTATCCGGCATGTTCATCAGTGTTGCGAGCAAGCTCTCAAGGACATTCTTACAGATATGCATTTGATCAAGGAAATGAGGTGTATCGAGTTTGTGCCAGTACTCCAAGTCCCAGAACACAGAGCTCGTCTTCCATACCTTCAGCAGCGGCTCCGGCGCCTTTCTCATCGTCTTTCCCGGCGCGGGGCACTCCTTCCAGTTTTTCAACAGCTCATCGATTTCGGCACCACTCCGATTACGTGGAGGTCCTCGATGCTCAGCTTGACCATTGAATATATCTCCATGGTTTCTCCATGGGTCGTCCTATTCAAGCCATCTTCGATGCCCCATGTACACGATTTTCCCAGAGCCGCCATCTTTCCTTGACATTAGCTGCTGAGACTTTGCATCATCCATGCATCGCGTGCATCCGCAATATCCATGGCACACCTGGCCTGCCACATATCCGTAACCGAGATAGTCCTGCACTGTCGTGATCAGCGCGGCTCTCATGTTGAAATACTCACCTTTGCTGGCGTCCCATGTCTTGGCCGGTGTTTTCCATGACATGTCTAACTCCTCTTGAAGTAGCCCCAGATACAAATTAATATTATTTCCTGGTTGTTTTGGCCCTTGAATAAGCATGCTCATGTGAATGTACTTCGATTTCATGCACAACCAGGGGGGAGGTTGTACATCCATAAAAACACGGGCCATGTGCTATGGTTGGTGTTCTGGTTGCCAAAGGGATTCATGCCATCGGTACACGAGCCGAGCACGATGTTCCTTGCATCACATTCAAAATACCGATAGAAGTTGTTCAACGCTCTCCACTGGCTTCCATCCTTCACGTGTCTCAGCTTCGGATCATCTCCATCGTCGGGCTTCTTCCTCTCCACGTGCCAGCGCATTAGCTTTGCTTCCTTGGGATCTACAAAATACCTCTAGAGAGGGGAGTGATCGGTAAGTACCATACAACTTTCTGGGGACATTTCTTCCCGGCCTTCTTGTATCGAGAAGCATTGCACACCGGACAGCTTGTTTTTTCCGCATGCTCCTTTCGATAAATTATGCAATCGTTGATGCATGCATGGTATCTAACGTGTGGCAGATCAAGAGGGCGCACGATCTTCTTGGCCTCATCAACACTAGTAGGACATAGATTACTCGCGGGAAGAACATCCTTTAGGTACTTGAGATGCTCATCGAGGCTAGTGTCGGTCCATTTGTTTTTAGCCTTCGTCTTCAGGAGTTGGAGCGTGAAACTCAAGCGGGTCACCTCAGGATTGCAACCATCATACAATGGAGTGTTCGAGTCTACCACCAGTTGCTCCAGCTTAGCCTCCTCTCTAGAAGCAGCTCTCTCAGTACTCGTCTCCTTGCGAAGCAATGCTTGAACATGAGGGTCCCGCATGATTGAACTTAGTACCGACGAACTCTGCTGCGTGGAGTCCATGTCGTTCTCTCCGCCGCCATGTCCGGCCCCTTCTCCGCCGCCATGTCCGGCCTCTTCCCCGCCGCCATTATCGATCATATCTTCATCTTGCCCCGTGTCATCATTGCCTGCCCCGTCGGCATCCTCAACATCGTCATCCTCATCTTCAATTATCCACCGAGTATAGCCATCCATGAAACCAGTCATGAGCAGGTGCGCTTCGACACGACCATCGTCATGGGGGTCGAGCCAAACTATTCCTTTGCATTTTCGAACAGACATAAAACCTCTGTCCGGTTATTTTCTTTCATGTCCTGCACCGCCGACCGCAACCACCTGTCCACCGTCATTCCACTGACCATCGTCAACTCTGCACGGTAATAATAAACAAATTGATTATAAAAATGCATGCATGTATCAAAGTCATACAAAAATTTGGTAGGACCTTCCCTAAAAATAGGACATATATGGATCTAGAGTTTGCCCGGAATTCGCCGAAACGAAAATAAATTGACATTTCGGCAAAACATAGGCAACTCAAAAGCACAATTTGGCGTGCCACACACACAATTTCCACAAACATATCACACACACATAAACATATTTCCATTTTGCAAAAGCATGAAATTTTCATCACCTCTATCTCGATCGAGATCGAGCACACGGTGGAGATGATGTTGTAGGGAGATCAAAAGTGCACAAAGCTCTTCTTGACAAAGATAGATCTAGTTAGGGGGCAAATAGGTCACTTAACTAAATCCTACATCTACCTAGCTACCTAATTTGGGAGGAGACAACTTCAACTAGTGGAGGGGAAAGGAAAAAGAGAAAGGAGATGCATTAATGGAGGTGGTGTAGTTAGGTAGGAGTAATGAAGAGAGAGAAAGGTGGATAGAAGAGAAAGAGTAATGGGGGAGAAGTATTGAGGAAGAAGAAGAGTGAGAGTGGGAGCATGTGGGGGAGGTAGGGGGAGGGAAGAGAGGAGGGGGAGGGGAGGCACGGGTGGGGAAAAGGTGGTGGGTTGGTGCGGGTTAGCAGTAGCGCAAGAGTAGAAACGCGCTACTGATAAGGAATTAGCAGCAACGCGCTTTGGGCCATGGTGCTACTGCTAACAGTGACAAAAAAGTGTGTCAATTTGAAATTTAGCAGCAGCGATCTCAGTAAAAGCGCGCTACTACTACATCCGTAGCAGCAGTGCGGTTCGGGCCACGACGCTACTGCTAAATGGAGTTAGGTGAACACCGTCAGTCGATATTTGTAGCAATGCGGTTTACACAGAGCGCGCTACTAATAAAAACTTATCAGCAGCGAGTTTCCCGCACAGGCGCTACTACTAATTAGCAGCAACGCTCCTTTTTGAGCCGTGCTGCTGCTAGGATTCTGTGTATATGCTTTTCCCTAGTAGTGGGAGACTACACCTGCTTCCTTAGTAGTAACATCATCAGTGGGCTGTATACACACAAGAAGAGGTGATCCATCGGAATTAGTTGCCAGGCGCCACAAAGTATATGGGCGCTGCTCGTCCTCATGCTCGTGATCATCACCATCGTCATCTCCCCCTTGGTTATAAACTTTTTCAAGTATGGGTGGTGGAATGTTCACAGGACCTTCGAAACACAAGAAGAAGGTTAATTAGTAAAGGGAAACTTGCTAACCCGCATGCATGTGGATGAAACAATTATAATTACGGTGGAAGACAAACTTACCGAAAGCATAAGTATTCCATGCAAAAACAGTGCACGAGTGGTGGCAGCAAACACAAGGTCCTCATATTGAATTGAATCACAGTACTCATCCGTGTACAGAAACTCATTTTTGAGCAATATCCATCGAGTCAAACCACCAAGGACGGCAACAAGCTTGTCGAAGATAGCAACAACTTCATAGTTGTTGTAATTCCAAGAGCGGTTGGGAACTCGACAAATTGCTATCTTCCGTAGAAGACAGTCACCATGATCGTATTTGAACGTGCGTACAATACCGGTGTGCTCAACCTATGGGCAGTCTGCTGAGATTTTTGGAAGTGGAACCCGGTCATGAGTGTACACATTCACAAGTTCCCACTCGCAGTTGGACCCAATGTAAACAACCCAATCTCCATTTCCGCCTGCCCAAGCCTTGCCCTCAAGCGATGGCATCTTAACATCATATGTATCATTATCAAGCGGCATCAACTTGCACAGGGTGAGGCCTCCGTCGTGCCGGCGCCAGTCATCAGGGTCACGGCGAAGAAGATAGGGGAGATCAAACCACTCCTTGACTCTTGGGTTCCTTGTAATGATGTTATTAGTTGAGTCGAGAATGGGCTTGAACGAACCTGACATGCTATCTGAGGTGATGACATCGCACCAATCAATGAGTTCCTCCACCACGTCATCTTTCAGATTGGGGCAAGAATAACGGGGTTGTTTCCGGCCTGTTCCCTCCATGGAGAAGATGATCAAACAATGGCAGAAGAAAGAGTGAAGGGCTAAAGGAAAATGGAGGAGGGAAAGGAAGAGTGTGCGACAGCAGTTCCAAATCAAGAGGGAAAGGAGAAGAGTCGATGGACGGTTGCTAGTTTGCCATGGTTCACGAAGAGGCGCCCCGGCCTACACGTCGGTTCGGAAATACTCCTACTACTCGCCGTCATCTCACAGATATGTTGGAACGGGACCACATGTCAATGAAACATGGTGTGTAATTTCTCGTGCAAAATGTGATCTGGCCGCGTTGGCCTGAGGTGCCGCATTAGTTATCGACCTTTATTTTTTAATGGCGTTCCTTCAGTTTTGAAGCACGACTAACTGGTACTGTACGCAGAGAAAATACTCCACCTCCAGTACTAGTAGTATAAAAAAGATATATAGGTTGGAGCTTCAGCGCTTTCTTGCCAACGGCTGCCCACTTGCTTCTCACACTACCACCCTCTCTCCAGAACTAAAAAAGACGGCCCCTCTCTCCTTCCTCACCGGTGGTCACAGATCCGTCGAGGAAGAAAAGGACATGCAGCGTTGACACACTCGTCGGCGGCGAGCAAGGTCACGCACTGACGACACGGCCGTCCTCTCAGACCTAGCGCCCGCACGGGATGGCCTCCGTCTCCAAGCTCGCTGTCGTAGTGTGTGCGGAGGACGACGACCATGAGCGAAGCCACTTCCCGCCGACCCTCAGGTATGCTACCTCTTTTCGAACCATACCCTTGTTCTATTACCCCATCTGCCACGTCGTTGCATGTGGATCTTTTTCCACTCCACCATCTTCCCAATTTGCTATCCTCTGCTCTGCTAGCCACACAGACAAAAACCATAATTTGCACTATTAAAGGAAACCCTACTTCATGCAGACTAATCCATGTCTGGGTTGAATAAGGAAAGGAAGGGATATTGTACTGTCCAAGAAAGTAGGCATCGAACCCGCATCTAGGTTGAAAAGGGGAAAATCAGTAGCTAAGGAACGAGTCTCGTGTCTCTTGGTTGAAGAAGGGTAGAAAGGCATGACAACGCAATAGATAGTGACCAGGTCGATCGGTTTGTTGTCCTCACATAGGAAAAAGGTGGCTAAAGAGAACAAAAATGGGACGTAATCCACATATGCTGCCTGGATATTTATTGCTCTAGGCAACCATAGCTCCCTCACCACTCTGCGTCCGTGGAGGTACATCATACTGGTGCGCCCACAGTCCGAATGGGCCTCCCATGCTCTTATTGCCACTTTTTTTGTAGTTAGTATAACACCAGCAGTCAAGTCAAGTAATGCTACTGCTAAAGTGAAGCCACATTTAACTAATGCCGCTCTCAGTCTAATGCCACAAATAAATTTAAGCAATGCCATTTAATATCACTGGATTATTTCAGGGTTAGCTATTGATTGTGGATGTATTAAAAAAAATTCAGCTAAGGCATTCTAATGCTGTTGCACAGCCAGTATACCAACGACGAAACTTGTTACTACCTTTAGATTTTTGCACTGTTAATGCTTATAGATTACATACCTCACTTTCATGAGATAAGTTAATTTTTTTTGTACAATGTCACCAAACTGCCAAGGCACTGATGTCATTTTATTTTGGTTAAACTGCACAAACAATTATGAAGAGAAGAGGAAAGGTCAAGAGTGGGCACTTCCTCCTCCGGCTGTTCTCTTGATTTGTTCGATCAAGTTTTTATGTTTGATCGATTATCAAGATTGGGATAGCAATTTTTAAGGTCCCCCCGAGTTCGAAATGATATTTACCTTGGAGGTACATGGTTTGCAATTTTTTTATACTGTCATTAGTTAATAATGCTAGTTACCTTCAGACTTTTGTATTTGGTTTAATGCTCATGCACAGCTAGTATACCAATGATGAAACTTGTTACCTTTACATTTTGTATTGTTAATTCTTATAGAAACCTTCCAGTGCTAGAGTTTAATGAAATCTGTTCAGTAAAACCACTGTACTATACCCTGTAATAAACTAACTACTCTACTGTTGCACTAGCCACTGGATTAGTGTATATTTGTAGTATTCGAATGGTGTTGCATTAGCGTATGGACATAAATAAAGTGTGGCAAGCTTTCCCAGATATGTGCTCAAGGAAACTACTACCTGTTTTTCTAAATACTAGACGTTTGGGTACTTTAAGTTGAACTGCAAAAATGTCTTATATTAAGGAACAGAGGGTGTAGAGTTCACTCAAATTATCCCGGTAAAGCTAGTCACACCTTGGTTAAAATTAATGTTCATTATGTTATCAGAGGAGGTCTGTATGTTTGTCTCTAATGCCTGTCGACTACATACCTGACATCATGATGTAATGTTAAGTCATTTCCTTTTGTATAGTGTAACTGAATTGTCAAGGCGGTGATGGCATTTTATTTTAGTAGAACTGCACAAATTTTTCTTAAAAGAAGAGGAAAGGTCAGGAATGGCTCAGTTTTTCAGAAAAAACTATGTATGCCTTCCTGACATCAGCCGTTGTTGCTTTATTTATTCCTTCAAACAGGTGGTTAGAAACAGTCTTGCTACCTTTTCAAATTAAGAAATTGGAATGCTTATACTTGTGAGTCTATGCTTCAACTAGTGCCACTTTTATAGTAATCACACTTTCAATATCTATGCAAACAGGGATGCTCAATTTTAGTGGAACTGCACAAAAAGTCCAACTGGTTCAACATTAGGAGCATGTTTTTTTCCAAACCTTTATATCCAATTCGTGGCACTATGAGATGTTCATTATGAAGGTACATGGTTTGCTACTATATTGCTACTCTTTTTGTATTGTCATTAGATAGTAATACTAGTGGTTTGCATGTGAATTTATTGGCAGGGTGGACCTACATTGGAGGTGCAGGACAGGATTCAGTGATTGGATGCTCAATTTCGGTTGTATTGATTTCACCTCTTCCATCACTGCGAACATGGATATCCTTGGTCTGATGAAGAATAGGCGCTATATTTCTGCTCTGAACTAGAAAATCAATTCAGTATGAAATTGTCCAGGGCAAAACATAACTGTATCAGATTGTCCAGTGCAAAACATGACAGATGCTAAGCGGAAGAGACATGTTTAAACTGAAAATACATGGTGTGGTACATGTTTACTAGCTGCTTGATATTTTTGCAGACAGAGATGTCTGCCCGTTGCTATTTGGCAAACAAACAAAGTGTCCTCAATTTTGGTTGAACTGCACAAGAGAATAGTATAATCACTGCATTAAGTGCCATTTGAAAATAAACACAAAGATTGGATAGTCACTTCATGGACTGCAGAAAAGTAGTATTGTACTATTTACTGGCCAACACTAGGTGCTTCATTGCTTTGGTCTGATTATATAATGGGCATCATTTTGGCTAAGTTAAAGTTTGTATTCCGAAAATAGTCTCGCGGTGTGATCGAGAGAAGACCAAATCTTATTGCAGTGGATGTTCCTCCATCATGTGTGGTTCATTCTCATGGTTCTAGCTGTTGGTGAAACCACTTATGTTTGCAAGAGGAATTGTAGACTTCACAAACAAATTTGCCTTCCAGTCTGTACTGAATGTTGGCCAAGAGAAGCATCCATGTTAGTAGGAAGAACAGATGTTTTTTCTAGATCTTTGCTTTTGGAGCTACATATTTGTATATGATCTATGAATCATTGAGATGCATTAACATGTTGATCTTATTTATGGGAATCGTACTAGTTAGTTTTAGTTGCGATGCAAGATCCGAAGTGGCTCATCTTTGCTTTTGGAGCTACATATTTGTATATGATCTGTGAATCATTGAGATGCATTAACAGTTACTTATTTCTGTTCGCTCAGTGCTTACAAGTTACTGATCGATCACTAACTAGCCTACAAATGCGCTCCTGGCAGTTTTATTTGCAACGCAAGATGCGGAGTGGCAGTTTTTTGAATAATGCCTACCTCTGAAGAAACTGACAAGCTACACTATCGATCCTACACGGATAAAAATGCCTACCTCTGAAGAAACTGACAAGCTACACTATCGATCCTACATGGATAAATAGCAGATCACGCACGTACTACCTCCTTTCTGGTTTGCAGGGCTCAATTCAAGAAACGACCTACTCGATCCTACACGAATAAATAGCGGATCACGCACGTACTAGTACCTCCTTTCCGGTTTGCAGGGATTAATTCAAACCTCTCACCAACCAAGGTACTCCCTTTGTCCGAGTTTATTAGTCCCGTGAGCAAAGAAGCAAGACCAAGGCATGGCAATAATTAACGGCATCCAGAAGTTTAAGCCTAATTAATTCCAGTGATTTAAGTGGCTGCATGTGTGCCCTCGGCTGCGACTCGTTGCATGCTGCTTCACGTACTGCCTGCGAGCGATTCTGAGTGCCTGCATGCAGTCGGTCGTAATTAAGGTAGCTAACTGATGCAAAAAAGATACACTTTAATTGTTGAGGGCTTTTTAAATCTGTGGAATCATTATTGACAAGGAGGGAGATGATTCGAGTGCACTCATTTGACCGCCATGCCGGCGTGCGACCGAGACGGGACGGGACGGCACAGTCATAATTTCAGTTTTTCTAGTATTCCACGGCAAGCTGGCACGCTAAGCCATTATGCATTGAATTCCGATGACCGTCGCGCTACCTTCCCCCTATAAGTATTGTTTCCCGGCCTTCTCCGGTGCCACCGTGACCCAACTCGCCATATCCTCATAAGCCCCCACCGGCCCGACGCGCTCGCCACGTCCGCCATGCCCCGGCCCATCCGCGGTAGGCGACGCCGGAGGCGGTCACCGCCGGAACTAGTCTTCGGTTTTTCACCGGAAGGAAGACGGAGGGAGGAGGCATTCTATCTATCTTTAGATGGCAATGCAGAGATCAAGGAGTTGTTGGAGCGCGACCGCATGGCGGAGGAGCAGGAGTTGTTGGAGCGCGACCGCCTGGCGGAGGAGCAGCGTATTGCCGATTTGTCCCGCCAGCGGGACATGGAGCAGCAGCGCACCGACGCTCTGAGTCGCGAGCAGAGCGCCCGCAACTGGGCCGACTATGTGGAGGCCGGCGCCTGGCAAATAGCCCTGGAGGCTGTCGGGCACGCACGCGTTCGCGACGCCGATTTTTACTACCAGCTCGTCAAGTGGGTTTCCCGCTTGGAAGCCGAAGCTTCGGTGGACCATGCCGGCATGGAAAGGGCCAATGTGCGCGAGCAATGCGCCCTATCGCACCTCTTGCAAGTCCGAAGCGAGGCGCAGGACACCGGTGCCGGAGTTTAGCGTGTACCACAGATGGCGGCCGGCATCGTCTAGTTAGCTAAGAGTAAGTTAGTACTTGTACGCTACTAGAGTATTCGTGGGAGTAGATAGTTAACTTGGCTATGATGGTTGTCAACGTGGAAGTTCAGTACTCTATATGTGGATCAGACCTGTTACTTTTCTCTAAATGTTGAACTTTCTGTTTGAACGTATGGAATGGGCTGTTATTTTTTTAAATGGGTTGTATTTGTCCTCCACGGGTTTAGAGGCTGACTTGTGGGCCTAGCAAGTTGACGCGTACACAATCAGGAGATGATTGTACGTGGAGAGGATGACAGCAGGGACGCGCCAAGGTCATGGCAGTACACAAGCAAGTGCCTCCTTATTTCAAGCCAATAAAAAAATGGCTCCTCCTAGTGGATTTCTGACATCTGAGTCCCATGCCATTGTCAACGTAGTCAATAAACGAGAGAATTGCACAACGAGTGGCTAACACCAGGGACCCAGCAGCTCGCCCAGTTATTTTTGTTTTGGGATAATTTGATAAATGCCACTCCAAATCTGGTGTATCCCAGAAATGCCACTGCAATTTCCAAACTTTGAAAAATGCCATTTCATGCCATTTCTAGTGGCATTTTTCGAAGTCTGGAGTGGCGTTTTTCAAAGTTTGCAAACTGCAGTGGCGTTTTTCAAAGTTTGCAAAATTGCAGTGGCATTTTTCAAAGTTTGGAAATTGCACTGGCATTTTTAGGAATCGCCATAATTGGAGTGGCATTTATCTAATTTGTTTTTGATACGGAAGCAGGGTGTCAATTGGGCTATGCGGGACACTCTGGCCTGTTTAGACAGCCTTTTCTTTTATGTTTACCATAGACCAGTCCAGTAGTTTTTTTTCTTTCTCAAAATGGCTAGCCCAGTTTTTTTGTGATATGTCAAGTAAATCGCTTTATCAGGCATGTTGGGCTGGAAATCTTTCAAGACGAGGAGAGCTTCATTCGGCTGGCCGAGAAAATGGCCTATCAGTAATGAGAAATGGGATGTACATTTTTAAAACACATCAAACCAGCAATTAGTTTCAAATATCTTTTTTTTCATTTCGAGATTTTAAATTGCATTGATTTTTATGCGTGGAAAATTTATTGGATTTTATATTGATATACATTTATTTTAAAATCAGTTTGAATGTGACTCGAAATTTCAGGAATAAAAACAGTTCAGACCGCACCGACATATGCAAAATTTCATATAATTTTTTAACCGTGGCCACAATATGGGCTGTAATGCTAACAAAAAGAATATGGGCTCCAAAAAAACCGTAAGAATTAGCAAACGGGCTGTAAATTATTTGAAATAATGGCAGATGGGTTGTACGCTGTTTTTCACAGATTTGAGGCTTTCCACAGATGGCCTGTATATTGTTGGATGTCCATCCAACGGCCGTCGTGCTTCTTCAATCTCTGCTCTTCCTGCTCCAGCCACTCAAACAAGCGCCGGTGGGACTGCCTGCTCCCTCCTCCCCGCGGCCGGCTGTGCTGCCGCGCAGGCCTCAGCGACCCACCATACTCCCATCTCTGGCCTAGCCATCCCTCTACTCACCCACAGTCCCACACCTGTTGTTATTCTCCGGCGACGGCAGACGAACCAGTAAACCCTCGTACAGTCGTACTCCCCTCCGCGTGGAAAACAACTGTCGAGTCTTCCCTACCTCCGTGTCATTCCCTTCCTAGGCCTCGTCATCGTCCATCGCCCTGGTGCTCTCGGCGTGGCGTGGTCAACATGGTCAACGACCAACATGCATCTGACAGCTGGGTCCACGGCCGCACGCAAGGAAATGCCTCCTTATTACGCGCAAAATAATGATTCCTCCACCTGACATATGGGACCCATCGAAAGGGCCTCTGTATTTCGCGAAAAAAATGTTACCGCCGCTGACAGCTCAGACCCACCAGCTATATCTTCGCACGCAAGGAAGTGCCTCCTTATTACGCACAAAAAAATGAATACTCCCCCTGCTAACTGGGACCCAATATAGTGGGCCTACTAAGTTGACGGGGACGAAGGGCTTTACCAAATTAGTTAATATGCACGATTCTAGCTCGACTGACCGTACGATGTCCATCCAACGGCCGTAGTGCTTCTTCAACCTCTGGTCTTCTTGCTCTAGCCGCCCAAAGCAGCGCCAGTCGTGCCGCTCCTGCCTCCCGTGGCCGGTGTCCTGCCGCGGAGGCCTCACCTCCCCCATACTAATTCCACCGCTGGCCAGGCCATCCCTCCACTCCACTCTGCGGCGACGGCAGCATAGCCGAACCAGTGAACCCTCGTACTCCTCTCCGCATGGACATCCACTGTCGCGTCTTCCCCAGCTCCGCGTCTTCCCCTTCCTAGGCCTCGCCGTCGTCCACCGCCGTGGTGCTCTCGGCGCGGCATGGTCAATGTGGTCAACGACCGAATTCCATCAGAAGAATACTGTACGTGGAGAGGCTGACAGCTGGGTCCACTGCAGCCGCAAGGAAGTGCCTCCTTATTACACAGAAAATAATTATTCCTCCACCTGACAGTAGGGACCCACCGGACGGGCCATCAGTATTTCGTGAAAAAAATGTTTGCCCCTGACTGCTGGGACCCACCCGACGGGCCACCGTATTTCGCAAAAAAATGTTCCCCCTGCTGTCGGCTCGGACCCACCAGAAGTGCCTCCTTATTACGCACAAAAAAATGAATACCCCCTGCTAGCTGGGACCCGCCTTGGTGGGAGGCTGACTTGTGGGCCTACTAAGTTGACCGGGACGGAGGGTTTTGTCAACTTAGTCAATATAAACGATTCTATCTCTAGTGACCGTATGATGTCCATCCAACGGCCGTTGTCGGTGTCAAAACCGGCGGGTCTCGGGTAGGGGTCCCGAACTGTGCATCTAGGCGGATGGTAACAGGAGACAAGGGACACGATGTTTTTACCCAGGTTCGGGCCCTCTCGATGGAGGTAAAACCCTACTCCTGCTTGATTAATATTGATGATATCAGTAGTACAAGAGTAGATCGACCACGTGATCAGAGAGGCTAAACCCTAGAAGCTAGCCTATGGTATGATTGTTGTTCGTCCTACGGACTAAAACCCTCCGGTTTATATAGACACCAGAGAGGGCTAGGGTTACACAGAGTCGGTTACAATGAGAGGAGATCTACATATCCGTATTGCCAAGCTTGCCTTCCACGCCAAGGAAAGTCCCATCCGGACACGGGACGAAGTCTTCAATCTTGCATCTTCATAGTCCAGGAGTCCGGCCAAAGGTTATAGTCCGGTCATCCAGACACCCCCTAATCCGGGACTCCCTCAGTAGCCCCTGAACCAGGCTTCAATGACGACGAGTCCGGCGTGCTGATTGTCTTCGGCATTGCAAGGCGGGTTCCTCCTCCGAATACTTCATAGAAGATTCTGAACACAAGGATAGTGTCCGGCTATACAAAACAAGTTCCACATACCACCGTAGAGAGAATAATATTTGCACAAATCTAATCTGCTGACGTATTCCACAGCGTGTCATCATGCCACGGCCAAGCCTTCATTCAAATCGTTTTACCGTCCCACCTCAGCGCGTTTAGCGAGGCGGTTTCCTTGGCATGTCTTGTCAAAGCAGAGATCGTGTCCCCTTATCCCGGGATTCTCATCAATACGGGTGTGGGAAACCCAACCGTGTCTGTTGGTATGTCTCCTCGATCGAAGGTGAGTCCCAAACGGTCATGGGGAGGGCTCTTGGCATTCAACCTCTTTATAAAGGGACCAAGGCTCGACTCCTTTCTTTCAATCTCAATCAAATCCGCCTCTTACCTTGAGTTCCAACACCCAAAGCTCCAGATTCAGGCGCTTCGGACTTCTGACGATGTCCGGCTCCGACCTTCAAGGCTGGTGGATGCCTTCCTCCATTATGGAAGAAGACGTGTTAAAGTTAAGAGATGCCAGGTATCTAACCGACGAAATCTCGCATAGGCTGCCTGCTCAAGGGCAGGTCATTCCCACTCCCAAGCCTGGTGAGAGCGTGGTGTTCGCGTCCCACCTCCTTCGGGGGCTAGGCTTCCCGACGGACCCCTTCGTGAGGGGGCTCATGTTTTATTACGGGCTGGAATTTCACGACTTAGCTCCGGAGTCCATCCTCCATATCTCATCGTTCATTGTCGTGTGCGAGGCCTTCCTCCGTATTACTCCTCACTTTGGATTGTGGCTTAAGACCTTCAAAGTAGAGCCGAAGATGATTGAGGGGCAGCACGCAGAGTGCAGAGGTGCTGTTATAAGCAAGAATGCCGACGCTCCATGGCCCGAGGGCTCTTTTCAAGAGGAGTTCAGCTTATGGCAACGAGAGTGGTTTTATATCACAGCTCCCAGGGGCACCAAATGGGTGGCGCCACCTGCCTTTCGCTCGGGTCCCCCACCATAGCTAGCGTCATGGGTCAATAAAAGGCTTAACTGGGGGCCGTCCAAGGACGTGCCCTTGTTGCAGGGCCGCGTTCGAGATCTCCTAGAAAGAGATATCAATCTGGCCGTAGTGACAAAGGTTGTGTTGATTCGCCGCATCCTGCCCTGCAAATGTCGCCCCCTCCGCCTGTGGGAGTTTAATCCGGAAGGACCGCGAGCCCTCCAACATTTTATGGGCGTGACGCCCATGGAGATGTACAAATTGTTCTTCGGACTACAAGCAATGTGTCTGGACTCGTCCGAGGACGCAGGTCTGAGCTGCAATCGCCTGGATACTCAAGTAAGTAGCCCTGTACCCAGACACGCTATCCGCATATTTATCCTAAAATTGCCCTTTTAAAAGAGGTATCCCTTAAACAGGAGTGGATAGCGTAAGCAAAGCTAATCAGGTGTTCGACCCCCCTCCCTGAGACTACACCGGATGCACCTTTGGAAGAAGGCGAAGAGGGGAACAAGGGAGCTACCGCCTCCACGAAGGAGGCTGTCAGGAAAGGAGGAATTGAGAATTCCTCTAACCAGGGCAAGAAGAGGACCGCCTCTGAAGACCCGGAGGCTATGGCCTCAAAGCGGGGGAAGAAATCTTCGTCAGAGGGTCCGGCGCCGAGAGGTGCCTCGGTCGCATTGCGTCCCCAAGGGGATCAGCTCTCCACCGAGCCGTAAGTAAAGAGGGGCATTTCAAAATGAGAGACATCCCTGTTCTATTTCTAAGGAAGATAACCGAAATTTTACCTTGTAGTTCGGATCTCAGCCCTTCTCAGCAGAGCTCATCTTCAGGGGATCTTCGTCCGGAGATGATGGAGAGTGGAATGCCTCCCCCTGCTGTACCTCCTTGCGAGGTGGGCGACCCTGAGGTGTCGTCATGGAGGGCTTCTCTTAATCCGGCAGGGCCGGAAGGCAGTTGTATGGCCCCCCAAGGCCCTCCATGTCCGGCCTTTAAAAAGGCCATCGGACGAGTCCGGCCCCGTCCGGTGCACGGTCGGAGGAGCTGAAGGATCTGCTCGGGCGAGCGTCTATCTCATAAGAACACCGTGCATTGATGGATACGGTGATTGGAAGGATTTCATCCGCGGAAAGCGGATTGTACGAGGCCGTCAGGAGTTTACTAACAGGTTTTGAGGTACGCGAAATGATGTACCTTTTGACAGATCCGCATATATAAAATGCGCCCTATATAGATAGTAGCCCCTGAGACTCGGTGTGTTGTCAAAAATGATAGCGCGCCGAGGATCATAATCCCAGGTATGATATGTCACCTTTCCTATGTAGGTGGCGAAGTGTCCGGTGGCTAGCCAGACTGATGAATTTGCCGAAGTAAAGCGGCAACTTGACATGGCAGATGCCGACATCGCGGTTGTCAACAAGCGGCTGGACGAGGCACAAGGTATGTAATTTCTCCGAAGACACCTGGTAAGAGGAGCTTGATGCTCGTACCTTACAACAAGTGTGCTTGATGCAGATGGTGCCGCGACCATGGAGAACCTTCGGGCGGAACTTGCCCGAGCCAAGGAGCAGGCCAGGAAAAGCGATGCGGCTGCCTTAAAGGCCGCTGAAGAGCTGAAAGCTGAACAGGCTGCTCACTGCCAAAGCAAGAAGGAAATGGCCGAGATGGTTGTAAAGTTGAAGAATGCTGCCGACCGCTGCAAGCTTCTTGAAAAAGAAGATCGGGTGGCACAGAAGGACCTAGAGAAGGTCACTACCGAGGCCAAGGATACTCGCTCTGCGGTGACAGCAATGAAGGAGGAGCTACGTCAGGCCGGAGATATCACGGCTAGAAAGCCCTATATGCTGCGGATGAAGTTCGGGGATCCTAAATATGCTCCGTTGGACCGGAAGTGGAGTGCGGCGAACACTTATCTAGACTTGGCGGCGAGTGCCGCCGACGTGGCCGAACACTTCCGCGATCAAAATGACCACGAAGTGGAAAAGCTTTTTTGGTCGTAGTTCCACAATCCAGAGCGCCCTCTTTCAGTATCCGATCGTTTGGCCGCATGGGCGGAGCTGAATAGGTTATCCGGACTCGCCATGAAGCATGTCGTGAGTCATCTGTGGCCGAAAAGGCCCGAGCCGAAGAGTTATTTTAGCTTGGTGCAGCAGTTCCTCGGTGCAGTGCCGCATATTAATGCAATGAAGAGGTCAGCGTGCATAGAGGGTGTGCAGATGGCTCTTGCCCGTGTCAAGACATACTGGGAGGAGATGACGACCACTGCTGTTGCATCCCAAGATTCGGACGAGAGCCGAGTACCTGTCGAGCACTATTTTCAGGAAGTTCTGTAGGGCGCTCGTTTAATAGAGACGCGGTGCTCCAAGGATGTTATGTTCGAATAACATGTATTATTGTAAAACAATGTTTCGATGGAATATAGAAGCTTTTTATACTTGTGCCTTCAAGAATTAGAATACCTCATGTGCGGCCGTTAATGTATATGTGTATATAACCTGAAAGATGGCAGTCTTCGGCTTCAGCCCCCACGCATATAATGCGGGGGTGTTCGCAGAAGGCGCATTTTCACACTTTATCCAACGTCTTGGTCCTATTAAGGAGGTGATAGCACAGCGAACTAGGCAACCAGACTATAATGCTTTATCACTTTCACTTAACCATAGGAGTTTGACAGTGGGGCTACTATATAGCCCCTAGGGGCACCGCGCTCACCCGAATTCGGGGCGCGTGTGTGCCTGACTGGGAAACGGCCCTTCGTTAATACGGAGGAATCCTAAAGATTCCAGCGGGTCATCGAGTGGTTGACCAGTCTCACGCTATATCATGACATTCAGTTTTCGGCTTTCTCTACTGAGGTGCTCGCCTGGCCGAACCGGGGCACAATCGCAATAGTTCTCCTGGTGCCGCCTTAGCCGATAGAGCAGAATTTAAGGCAGCAAAACACAGGAGCCGGGCAAACCAACATTTGACCAAAGACATGATTCGGAGCTGATGCATATAAGGCCAAACTTGCGATGCCGAACACTCCCTAAGGTATTCTGTCTTTATGAAAACAGGCTAAACAACGCCCTTGGTAAGAAGCCCCTGGTGTCCAAGTACGCGCAAAATTCTGACATGGCCACATGCCAAGACGCCAGCCTCCTCCTCGGTTATAACAAGAAACCGGGGGATGTGTATCAACAAGACACAGTAAAAAAAGGTTTACGCAGGGTCTTAATCTGAAAAGAATCCTTGGAACGGGTCCCTACTGCACGTCTGCGCATGTATCTCCATTGTGCCGTATCCTGGACGGGTGTAGCACGGTGTTCATTTGTAAAAGAGAGGAACTTAGTTGAAAAAGATCGTGTGAAATCTATGTTATATTAAAGAAACAAAGTATAATTCAGAGAATGGGTAGAATTGAGCTTTATTGACTCTTGTTGTATACGCGCGGAGCCCTTTGTACGGGGGTATGCGGCTAGTAAGCCTTTGTATGTTTACGCCGGACTCGTCTAGCCATGTCTGGGGTCTGAACGACCTGTTTAGGTGCTTTGACTAGTAAAGCTGGTTTAGTGTGTGGCTGTCAAGGCAGCCGCACAGTCTTCCGCGCTCAAGGAACACTCAATACTTCCCTTTAATGAGAGGATGCCTCGCAGACCAGGCATTTTAAGTGTAAGGGATGCATAATGCGGTATTGCGTTAAAGCGGGCGAAAGCTTTGCGTCCCAGTAGTGCTTGATAGCTACTTTTAAATGGGGTGATGTGAAAGGTTAGCTTTTCGTGGCGGAAGTTGTCGGGGAAGCCGAACACAACTTCTAGCAGGAGAGAACCCGTACAATGGGTATTTGGGCCTGGCGTTACCCCTTGAAAGGAAGTGTTGCCATCGCGAATTTTTGTTGGGTTTATCCCCATTTTGCGGATTGTGTCCTGGTATAGGAGGTTTAGATCACTGCCGCCGTCCATTAGGACTTGTGTAAAGTGGAGTCCGTCAATTATCGGATCTAACACCAAGGCAGTCCAGCCTGCGTTCCGGATACTTATAGAGTAATCATGATGGTTGAAGGTGATTGGTTGTAACAACCAGTGACGGGACTCCTCTGGGACAGGCCGTATGGCGCGTATCTCTATAGGCGCCACTCTATATTTCCCTTTTGTCACGTGAAGTAAGTTTACTATTTTGAGTTCTTGTGGGAATTTCTTTTGTTCTCCGGTGCTCTGCTTGTGGGGTTCGTCGTCGTCCTCGCTTGGAATGTCGAGCCCCTTGTGTTCAGCGTTGAGTTTGCCGGATTGCTTGAAGACCCAACAATCTCTGTGGGTATGGTTTGCAGGCTTCCCGGGAGTACTCTGGATTTGGCATGTTTTGTCCAAGATTTTGTTTAGGTTAGATAGCTCGTCCCTGTTATCCTTGAGGGGCAGCTTTTTCTGATTCTGCTGAGAGCTTTTGAATCCGGTGTTGACTGTCGTGCTCTTCGGGCTGTTTCCCTTGGTTCGGCACTGGTCCTTGCTACGTCGTGGTTTCCCGTTTCCATCCCGAACTTCGGATGTACTTGGGTCGCTGGTGCTGCTTTTTGCCAACCAGCTATCCCCTCCTGCGCAAAAGCGGGTCATGAGGCTTGTTAATGTGGCCATTGTTCTTGGCTTTTCTTGGCCGAGGTGTCCGGCGAGCCATTCGTCTCGAACGCTGTGTTTGAAAGCTGCTAAGGCTTCGGCGTCCGGACACTCGACTATCTAGTTCTTTTTAGTAAGAAATCTGTTCCAGAGTTTCCGGGCTGACTCTCCGGGTTGTTGAGTTATATGACTTAGATCGTATGCATCCGGAGGTCGGACATAGGTCCCTTGAAAATTTGCCCGAAAATCATCCTCGAGCTCTTCCCAACTTCCAATGGTGTTTTTGGGAAGGCTTTTAAGCCAATGCCGAGCTGGCCCTTTGAGCTTGAGGGGTAAGTATTTTATGGCGTGGAGGTCATCTACTCTAGCCATGTGTATGTGGAGGATATAATCCTCAATCCAGACTCCAGGGTCTGTTGTTCCGTCGTATGCCTCTATGTTTACGGGCTTGAATCCCGCTGGAAATTCATGGTCCGGCACCTCATCGGTGAAACATAGGGGGTGTGCGGCATCCCTATATTTGGGTGTGTCGTGATGTTCGGATACTTGTTGCGTTGCATTGCTTACTAGAGCTTGCTTTCTTGGCCCGTAGATAGATCTGGCTGGGCCGTCTTTTTGATGCGAATCCTTGTGCGGATCGCGTGCCGGCTTGAGTGCGACGCCCCTTGCCGCTCTATGTTGGCCATGGGGTTGTTTATCCGACCGGGTGTCTTCATTATTTTTTGATTGCGGGGGCTCTAAGGCCTCCTCATCAAATTCCGGTAGTAATTTTCGCTTCGGATAGCTCTTTGTGTGGCGACTGTCGCCGTATTTGTCTGCGGTGTTGAGTACTTTGCCCCATCTAATCCTGAGTGCACCTTCCACTGTTTTGAGCCTCCGCTTCTGCTTTTTCAGGCTACATGCAGTGGCGACGAGCCTTTTGTGGAGGTTCTTCTGCTCCAGCAACTTGTCCGGCGTGAGGTCGTCCGGACTATTATCTTCGTCGGGGATGGGTTGTTCGGTTTGTTTATCCAAGTTGTCCTGTTCGGACGGTTGCTCAGTGGCATGTTCATCGTCCGCCGGTTAGCCCTGCTCTGTGGCTGGGTCTCTGTCGAGGTGGGGTTTGGCGCGACGCTTACACCGTCGCTTTGATTGCTTTTCGAGGGAACAATCTCTCGTTGTGCCCCTTTGTTCCTCGTCGTCGTTTCTCTTAGGTGTGTCCACCATGTATACATTGTGAGATGAGGTGGTTGTCCAGTGCCCTATAGGCGCTGATTCCTGTTCGTCTCCTGCATCGTCGTCCATACCGTCGATGTCTTCGGAGTCGAAGTCAAGCATGTCAGTTAAATCATCGACAGTGGCTACGAAGTGGGTGGTGGGTGGGCTTTGAATTTCTTCGTCATCCGCATCCCATCCTCGCTGACCATAGTCCGGCCAGGGCTCTCCTGATAAAGAGAGAGACTTTAGTGAATTCAGAATGTCGTTGAAGGGCGAGTGCCGAAAGATGTCCGCAGCGGCAAACTCCATGATCGGCGCACAATCGGGTTTGATCGGTAGGGGCACGGAAGGTTCGGAGTCTAGAAAGGAGTCCGGCACCTTGGAGTCACGAGCTTTGCGAAGGACAAGGCTGGTGTTCGGCTCGATCGCCGTACAGATAGCAGCCCCTGAGGCGGTGTCCAGCCACCCGTCCTCGATTGGCGCAGTCGGCTCCGAGCCAAGGGTCGGAGCGGACACTGTGGCGGCCTCCTGGGCACTGTTCGGCGGTAGAGCTAGATCATGCCCATCGTGACAGTGCGGCGCGCTCGGCTGTGGCTCGAAGCCGTCGAAGATCAAGTCTCCGCGGACGTTAGCTATGTAGTTCAAACTTCCAAATCTAACCTGATGGCCAGGGGCGTAGCTGTCGATCTGCTCCAGATGGCCAAGCGAATTGGCCCGCAGTGCAAAGCCGCCGAATACGAAGATCTGTCCGGGAAGAAAAGTCTCACCCTGGACCGCATCGTGCTGATGATCGGAGGAGCCATCGGGCCTAAAGATGACGACACAAAGGAACTCTCAATGAAAGCACCAATGTCGGTGTCAAAACCGGAGGATCTCGGGTAGGGGGTCCCGAACTGTGCGTCTAGGCGGATGGTAACAGGAGACAAAGGACACGATGTTTTTAACCAGGTTCGGGCCCTCTTGATGGAGGTAAAACCCTACTCCTGCTTGATTAATATTGATGATATGGGTAGTACAAGAGTAGATCTACCACGAGATCAGAGAGGCTAAACCCTAGAAGCTAGCCTATGGTATGATTGTTGTTCGTCCTACGAACTAAAACCCTCCGGTTTATATAGACACCGGAGAGGGCTAGGGTTACACAGAGTCGGTTACAATGGGAGGAGATCTACATATCCGTATCGCCAAGATTGCCTTCCATGCCAAGAAAAGTCCCATCCGGACACGGGACAAAGTCTTCAATCTTGTATCTTCATAGTCCAGGAGTCCGGCCAAAGGTTAGAGTCCGGTCATCCGGACACCCCCTAATCCGGGACTCCCTCGGCCGTAGTGCTTCTTCAACCTCTGGTCTTCTTGCTCTAGCCGCCCAAAGCAGCGCCGGTCGTGTCGCATGCTCCTGCCTCCCATGGCCGGATGTGCTGACGCGGAGGCCTCACCGCCCCCTACTATTCCCACCGCTGGCCAGGCCCTGCAGCGACGGTAACCTCACACCACAGCCGAACCAGTGAACCCTTGTACTCCTCTCCGCGCGGGCTTCCGCTGCCGCGTCTTCCCTGGCTCCCCGTTGTCCCCTTCCTAGGTCTCGCCATCGTCCACCGCCCTGGTGCTCTCGGCGCGGCGTGGTCAATGTGGTCAAGGAACGACTTCCATCGAACGTGGACTGTATGTGGAGAGGCTGACAGCTGGGTCCACGGCCGCAGCAAGGAAGTGCCTCCTTATTACCCGGGAAATAATTATTCCTCCACCTGACAGCGGGGACCCACCGGACGGGCCACCGTATTTCATGAAAAAAACATTTCCCCCTGACTGCTGAGACCCACGAGCTACATCTTCGCACGCAAGGAAGTGCATCCGGGCAAAAAAATGATTCACCCCCCTGACTGCTGGGACCCACCAGCTACATCTTCGCACGCAAGGAAGTGCCTGACAGTCGGGACCCACCTGGTCGACATGTACGTAGCGTTGTCATTCTAGTCGCGAATGTGTACGTACATATATACTGGTCGATGTAGAGGCGCGCACGTGTCATAGTAGAGGCACGCACGTAGCATGTACACTTACTTACAGCGGCCAGGGTGCAAGAAAGAAAATACGGCCACGTATGTGTACATACAGGCGGGGTCTCGAACGCCTACTCGCGCATATATATGTACGGCCAGGGCTCGTGTACATTGGCTGGGTCGGAACGGAGAAACAACGTCGTCGTCGTGTTCACGGGGAGCCAACCGGTTGGGTCGGAACGGAATGCGTGGTCGTGTTCATCAGGAGTGCTTGGACGGAACAGGCGATGGAAACGAGGCCTGGCGTACCGCAGAACGGAGGAAACGGCCTTGTGTTCGATCGGCCACATTCGAAACGGGATCCTGTTCATCGGGAGGGGTCTGGCGTACCGCAAAACGGAGAAAATGGACCTCCTACGGTCGAAACGGGGGTCCTGTTGATCGGGAGGGGTGTGGCGTACCGCAAAACGGACAAAACGGACCTCCTACGGTCGAAACGGGGGTCCTGTTGATCGGGAGGGGTGTGGCGTACCGCAAAACGGACAAAACGGAC
>NC_041381.1:52067702-52096924 GCF_002162155.2 Triticum dicoccoides | reverse complement strand
GCAGCAGTAGCGAAGGAATCACTCGATCGGGTTCAGTTAACAGCCATCGATCAATCACTCGGGTTCAATAACGCGTAGCCTACAATGCAACCTCTCGGGTTCAGTTAGAGCCCAACGCCTCGCTCGGGTTCAGTTAGAGCCAACGCCTCGCACACACGCGCGTACGTGTACGAGAGAAACGTGCATCGCTCGGCCCCCGACCTCCCACCGTAACCGGGAACTCCCCGAAATTTTCCTCACCCTCGCTTCTACCATGGTTTTTTCCGTCATGGACGGCCCAAAGAATGTCATGCAACTGCGTCTCCGGCCCGCCCAGGACGAAAAGCCCATTTTATGACATGATTTTTGTCATAGAAGTAGGAGCCCACCACATCTATGATGATAACGGGTTTTGTCACAATTATCGTCATAGAAGTGTCATATGTATGACAGGAAAAAAATTCGTTCAGCCCAAAATGTCACAGATGTGTTTTGTAGTGATGTTGATCGTATCTTCTATACGACTCATGCTCGACCTTTCGGTCTCTTGTGTTCCAAGGCCATGTCTATACATGCTAGGCTCGTCAAGTCAACCTAAGTGTTTTGCATGTGTAAATCTGGCTTACACCCGTTGTATGTGAATGTTAGGATCTATCACACCCGATCATCATGTGGTGCTTCGAAACAACGAACTTTCGCAACGGTGCACAGTTAGGGGAAACACTTTCTTGAAATTGTTATGAGGGATCATCTTATTTACTACCGTCGTTCTAAGCAAATAAGAAGCAAAAACATGATAAACATCACATGCAATCAAATAGTGACATGATATGGCCAATATCATTTTGCTCCTTTGATCTCCATCTTCGGGGCGTCATGATCATCATCGTCAATGGTGATGACACCATGATCTCCATCATCATGATCTCCATCATCGTGTCTCCATCAAGTTGTCTCACCAACTATTACTTCTACTACTATGGCTAACGGTTTAGCAAAGAAGTAAAGTAATTACATGGCGTTATTCAGTGACACGTAGGTCATACAATAAATAAAGACAACTCCTATGGCTCCTGCCGGTTGTCATACTCATTGACATGCAAGTCGTGATTCCTATTACAAGAACATGATCAATCTCATACATCACATATATTTCATTCATCACATCCTTTTTGGCCATATCACATCACAAGGCATATGCTGCAAAAACAAGTTAGACGTCCTCTAATTGTTGTTGCATGTTTTTACGTGGTTGCTATAGAGTTCTACAAGAATGTTTCTTACCTACGCCAACACCACAACGTGATATGCCAATTTCTATTTACCCTTCATAAGGACCCTTTTCGTCGAATCCGATCCGACTAAGGTGGGAGAGACAGACACCCGCTAGCCACCTTATGCAACTAGTGCATGTCAGTCGGTGGAACCTGTCTCACATAAGTGTACGTGTAAGGTCGGTCCGGGCCGCTTTATCCCATGATGCCGCCGAAACAAGATAAGACTAGTATTGGCAAGTAAATTGACAAAATCTACGCCCACAACAAAATTGTGTTCTACTCGTGCATAGAAACTACGCATAGACCTAGCTCATGATGCCACTGTTGGAGATCGTTGCAGAAAATAAAAAAATTCTACGCATCACCAAGATCAATCTGTGGAGCAACTAGCAACGAGATAGAGGAGAGTGCATCTTCATACCCTTGAAGACCGCGAGACGAAAGTGTTGCAAGAACGCGGATGAGGGAGTCGTACTCGAAGCGATTCAGATCACGGTGGAATCCGATCTTAGCGCCGAACAACGGCACCTCCGCGTTCAACACACGTGCAGCCCGGTGATGTCTCCCGTGCCTTGATACAGCAAGGAGCAGGGAGAGGTTGAAGAAGAGGGACTCCAACAGCAGCACGACGGCGTGGTGGTGATGGAGCGGCAGTACTCCGGCAGGGCTTTGCCAAGCTCTAGCGGAGGAGGAGAGGTGTTGGGGAGAGGAGGGGCTGCGCCTTGGATGTGTTGCTGCAGCCCTCCCCTCGCCCCTCTATTTATAGGAGGAGGAGGAAGGGGGCCGGCCCCCTCTAGATGAGATCTAGAGGGCGGGGGCGGCGGCCAAGGGGAGGGGGCTTGCCCCCCAAGCAAGGGGGGCGCCCCCCTTAGGGTTTCCCCCCCAACCCTAGGCACATGGGCCCAAGGGGGGTGGCGACCAGCCGTCTAAGGGCTGGTTCCCTTCCCTCTACAACCTACGAGGCCCTCCGAGAGAGGTGGCCCCTCCTGGTGGACCCCCGGAACCCCTCCGGTGGCCCCGGTACAATACCGGTATGCCCCCAAACTTTTCTGGTGACCGTATGACAACTTCCCATATATAAATCTTCACCTCCGGACCATTCCGGAACTCCTCGTGACGTCCGGGATCTCATCCGGGACTCCGAACAACATTATGTAATCACATACAAGTCTTCCTAATAACCCTAGCGTCATCGAACCTTAAGTGTGTAGACCCTACGGGTTCGGGAATCACGTAGACATGACCGAAACAGCTCTCCGGTCAATAACCAACAGCAGGATCTGGATACCCATGTTGGCTCCCACATGTTCCACGATGATCTCATCGGATGAACCACGATGTCGAGGATTCAAGTAATCCCGTATGCAATTCCCTTTGTCAATCGGTACGTTACTTGCCCGAGATTCAATCGTCGGTATTCCAATACCTCGTTCAATCTCATTACCGGCAAGTCACTTTACTCGTCAAATAATGCATGATCCCGTGACTAACCACTTAGTCACATTGAGCTCATTATGATGATGCATTACCGAGTGGGCCCAGAGATACCTCTCCGTCATACGGAGTGACAAATTCTAGTCTCGATTCGTGCCAACCCAACAGACGCTTTCGGAGATACCTGTAGTGCACCTTTATAGTCACCCAGTTACGTTGTGACGTTTGGTACACCCAAAGCACTCCTACGGTATCCGGAAGTTACACAATCTCATGGTCTAAGGAACTGATAGTTGACATTAGAAAATCTTTAGCAAATGAACTACACGATCTTGTGCTATGCTTAGGATTGGGTCTTGTCCATCACATCATTCTCCTAATGATGTGATCCCGTTATCAATGACATACAATGTCCATAGTCAGAAAACCATGACCATATGTTGATCAACGAGCTAGTCAACTAGAGGCTCACTAGGGACATATTGTGGTCTATGTATTCACACATGTATCACGGTTTCCGATTAATACAATTATAGCATGAATAATAGACAATTCTCATGAACAAGGAAATATAATAATAATCATTTGATTATTGACTCTAGGAAATATAATAATAATCATTTCTATAGGATGCAAATGGGTATTCAAGAAGAATCTTAGGCCTGTTGGTACTATTGAGAAGTACAAGGAGCGGCTCATGGGCAATGGTTATACCAAAAAGGAAGGTGAATACTTCTTTGATACTTACTCACCTATGGATCGACTGACCACTATTCGAGTACTATTTTCACTAGTTGCCTCACATGGTCTTCTTGTTCATCAAATGGATGTTAGGCCTGCTTTCCTAAATGGAGAGTTGGATGAGGAAATTTATATGGAACAACCAGATGGGTTTGTAGTGGACGGTCACGAAGGGAAGGTGTGCAAGTTACTCAAGTCTTTGTATGGACTTAAGCAAGTGCCCAAGCAGTGGCATGAGAAGTTTGAAAGAACTTTAACAGCTGCAGGCTTTGTTGTATGGACTTAAGCAAGTGCCCAAGCAGTGGCATGAGAAGTTTGAAAGAACGTTAACAGCTGCAGGCTTTGTTGTAAACGAAGTTAACAAATTTGTGTACTACCGCCATGGTGGGGGCGAGGTAGTTATCCTTTGCTTGTATGTTGATGGCATATTGATCTTCAGAACAAATCTGAATGTAATTAAGGAGGTCAAGGATTTCCTATCTCGTTGTTTTGAGAAGAAGGATTTAGGAGTAGCTGATGTTATTCTGAACATCAAGCTATTTAGAGATGATGATGGTGGGATTACATTGCTTCATCTCACTATGTGGAAAAAGATCTTGAGCTTCTTTTGGCTATAGTGACTACAAGCCCGCTTAAACACCATATGATGCTAGCCTGTTACTTCAAAAGAATCGAAGAATTGCTAGATAACAATTGAAATATTCTAAAATTATTGGCATTCTTATGTACTTAGCCAGTGCTACAAGACCTGACATCTCTTTTGCTGTTAGCAAACTGAGCCGGTTTGTCTCAAAACGAGGAGATGTGCATTGGAAAGTGATATGTCTCCAACATATCTATAATTTTTTATCATTCCATGATGTTATATTATCAGTCTTGGCTGTTTTACAATCATTTTATATCATTTTTTGGTACTAACCTATTGACATAGTGCCCAGTGCCAGTTGCTGTTTTCTGCATGTTTTTTACATCGCAGGAAATCAATACCAAACGGAGTCTAAACGTAGCGAAACTTTTTGAGGATTTTTTTGGGGGCCAGAAGACATCCAGTGGGCCAAGGAAGCACCTATGGGGAGCCTCTAGGGGAGCAGCACCCACCAGGGCACGCCAGGAGGCCCAGGCATGCCTTGGTGGGTTTCTGATTCCCTAAGCAAGCACGAAAGTCAATAGTTATGCAATGAAAAATATATCCTACTTATGGTGCATTATTCAGTGTTACTTATTCTTAATGCTTGGGTACGAGATTTTTCGCTTTTTGGTTGGTCACTTCTCAATCTTTTTGCTAGCCTTCATTTTGCACTAAGTATGATCACTACTTGTGCATCCAAAACCATTTAAACCAGTTTTGCCTTATGAGTCCACTATACCTATCTATATGTGGTACTTCCATGCCGTTCTAAGCAAATTTTCATGTGCCATCTCTAATTTTCAAAATAAATTTCTCTTTTGTGTGCTCTACCGCTTGCGAGACGGTGAAGGGTGGCCAATATTTTCCATGCTAGACAGAGACGTCTCCAGGAATTGGGGGCTCCGGTGCGAAATGCATGCGATGCCCTCAAATATGAAAAATTCTTGTAACTAAATTATTATTATGACTAAATGATACTCTCATTGAAGCTATATTAACTTAAAATAGATGGTATTTCATACAATATTATGAAATATATCTAATACACCAACTATCTTCTATAAAGATTACATTGGTTGAACAATAAACATATGCAATTTATTAGTTAACTTAAGAACGGATGCGCATATACAATGTACTCGTTAGCCATTAAATTATTGAAAGGAAAATAACCTAAATTAAATCTGCTTGGTCTTGGGCGCACCTGATTAATCTGCCAATCGATCTGGCATAAGACTGGGCGCTTGACCGCCGGCTAGCAGCGGCTGCCTTCTACTTTTCTTGGTGACGTTGGCCCTTGCTTGCGCTGGTTTCGTCTGATTTATTGGGGCGAATTCTGCTGTCTGCCACTGCCATTCTGCTTCTTTCCATCACGCCTCACCAAGTAGATTAGATCGAGTCATGGGGCAGAGGGCTGATAGTTGTGAAGAGGCTTCTGGGCGTGCGATCGATCGCGGTTTGGAGGGAGCGCTCGAGCGGTCAGACTATGCGGTCGCACTTCTCGCACAGCCCCCTGGATGCTAGATATGTTATTCTCACGATGAGTGTTTATTCACTTGTCATTGCACGAGAGTACGGCAAAGGTATTAGGGATGTCCAGTCCCAAAATGAAAAATGAATTTACTTTATGTTTTCGAATAATAAATTCCTTGGAAAGTGTTGGTATGGAGGGCAACCGTGGATTCGGCTAGCCATGGAAAGTGAAATTAATGGTGGAAAAAGGAATAAGCTTTATTTTCTGTTTGGGAACCGCCTATGATGTATCTAGCATGGAAAGTGTTGGGATCTCTAAGTCGTTTTCGTTGGTGGGAAAAGTATGCCTCCTAAAATATTTTTTATCTCTCAATTTAAGCTTTGAGCTCTGCCACCTCTACAAATCCCTACTTCCCTCCACGAAGGGCCTTTCTTTTACTTATGCAATTTTGAATTTTGAATTTGAGTCTCCATCTTCTCTTATAAAGCACCAACTAAGGGGCACTATGATCGTATTTGAGCATTGGGTGTAGCTAATATTCGAGTGTGTTTCATGAATGGATCAATTATTGAGCATAATGGGCTAGGGATAACTTGCTTTAGTGTTGATATTTTGCAAGACATGGTATGCTTGAGTATTAAAGCCTTCATGTCAAAACTAGACTATTGCTTTGAATCATATAAAAGTCCATATGTCCATATTATAAAGAAAAGAAATGTGATGAACATGTTAGGCAGCATTCCACATCAAAAAATTTGTTTTTATTATTTACCTACTAGAGGACGAGCAGGAATTAAGCTTGGGGATGTTGATACGTCTCCAACGTATCTATAACTTTTGATTGTTCCATGCTGATATATTATCATTCTTGGATGTTTTACTATCATTTTATAGTCATTTTATATCATCTTTTGGTGCTAACCTATTGACATAGTGCCTAGTGCCAGTTGATGTTTTCTGCATGTTTTTACATCACAGGAAATCAATACCAAACAGAGTCTAAACGCAGCGAAACTTTTTGAGGATTTTTTTGGGGCCAGAAGACATCCAGTGGGCCAAGGAAGCACCTGTGGGGAGCCTCTAGGGGAGCAGCACCCACTAGGGCGCGCCAGGAGGCCCAGGCATGCCCTGGTGGGTTGTGCCCACCTCGGGTGCCCCTTGAACCGCCTCTTTGCTCTATAAATACCCCAACATTCCAAAAACCCTAAGGGAGTTGACGAAAATCAATTTTAGTCGCCGTAGAGTCCAGAACCACCAGATCCAATCTAGACACCATCACGGAGGGTTTCACCACTTCCATTGGTGCCTCTCTGATGATGCGTGAGTAGTTCTTTGTAGACCTACGGGTCCGTAGTTAGTAGCTAGATGGCTTCCTCTCTCTCTCTCTCTTATAAATACAATGGTCTCTTGGAGATTCATACGATGTAAGCCTTTTTGCGGTGTGTTTGTTGGGATCGGATGAACTTTGAGTTTATGATCAGATCTATGTTTTTATCCATGAAAGTTATTTGAGTCTTCTTTGATCTCTTATATGCATGATTGCTTATAGCGTCGTATTTCTTCTCCGATATTTGGGTTTTGTTTTGCCAACTTGATCTATTTATCTTGCAATGAGAAGAGGTGCTTTGTGATGGGTTCGATCTTACGGTGCTTGATTCTAGTGACAAAAGGGGAAACGACACCTATGTATCGTTGCTATTAAGGATAACAAGATGGGGTCTATTTCTACATAAATAGATCTTGTCTACATCATGTCATTGTTCTTATTGCATTACTCCGTTTCTCCATGAACTTAATACACTAGATGCATGCTGGATAGTGGTCGATGTGTGGAGTAATAGTAGTAGATGCAGGCAGGAGTCGGTCTACTTATCTTGGACGTGATGCCTATATAATGATCATTGCCTGGATATCGTCATGATTATTTAAAGTTCTATCAATTGCCCAACAGTAATTGTTTTCCCACCGTTTGCTATTTTTCTTGAGAGAAGCCACTAGTGAAACCTACAGCCCCCGGGTCTCTTCTCATCATATTTTCCTTTGCGATCTATTTTCCTTTGCATTTATTTTCAGATCTATTAAACCAAAAATACAAAGATACCTTGCTGCAATTTATTTGTTCCGCAATCTATTTATCTATCTACCACTTTTACCTCACGTTATTTGCCTATCTTGAGGCACCGTACCTGAAAGGGATTGACAACCCCTTTTACATGTGGGGTTGCGAGTATTTGTTATTTGTGTGTGCAGGTGCTGTTTACGTGGTGTGAGGAGGTTCTCCTACTGGTTCGATAACCTTGGTCTCATCACTAAGGGAAATACCTACCGTCGCTATACTGCATCATCCCTTCCTCTTTGGGGAAATACCGACATAGTTTTAGCAGAAATCAAAGAGCTCTAGTGAGAGTTATGCGTTATTTGAAAGGCACTGCGAATTATGAAATTCACTATACTGGGTATCCAAAGGTGCTTGAAGGGTATAGTAAATCAAAATGGATCTCAGATGCTGATGAGATAAAAGCCATGAGCAAATATGTATTCACTTATGGAGGTGGCGTCGTTTCTTGGAAGTCTTGCAAGCAGACCATCTTAACGAGGTCAACAATGGAAGCATAACTCACATAACTAGATACAGCTACGGTCAAAGCATATTGGCTTCGTCGGCTGTTGAATGACTTGCCGATTGTTAAGAAACCTGTACCGGGTATCCTTATGAACTGTGGCAATCAAACTGTGATCACGAAAGTGAGCAGCTCAAAGGATAACATGAAGTCGTCAAGACATGTTCAGAGAAGGTTAAAGTATGTCAGGAAAATGAGAAACTCCGAAGTTATTGCATTGCATTATATCCAAACGTCTAAAAATCTAGCAGATCCTTTTACTAAAGGGTCTATCGCATAATGTGATAGATAATGCATCGAAGGAGATAGGTATGAGACTCGCGATATGAGTTGTTCTCAGTGGAAACCTAGTCTATGTGATCGGATATCCCATGAATTACATGTGGAAGACAAGTTGTTGGTCAACTGAGAGGAGAGTATCCTTACTATTAACAATACCACTCCATAAAGATGCAATACTCTTCTAATCTGCATGGCAGGTTGATATATATCTTAATGTGTTCTAAGTGGCTCATTCAAGCAGAGATGTTGTCCTGCAGAACATCTTTGAAGAACACACTTATATGAGTCTGATTGTTAAACGTCGCAATCTATGAGAGTGGGGTGCTCTCTAGTAAACTGATGAAAGGTCTTGGAGTATGACGCATAAGCCACCCGCGGGGAAGACCCCATGGTAGCCTAGTATCGGTCAAGGCTTTGTGTGAAGCTAGATTCGTAGAAAACTTGCAATTCAAGGCCTAGTCCACTGTTTAAGTTGTTTACTAGTGTAGCATAGAGTTCTAGGTGCTGTAATACTGGTATATAAAACAGTGTTTTGGAACCAAAGGCAAATTTTGTGTGCCTCTGAGATCTGGTGGGGGATTGGTGGAATTTTGTTTATTTTGGACCAGCCAAATAGCAGTTTCAGAATTCCTAATAAATCCTAGAGGCCCACTCAACCCATTCGTGCAAGGAAAGAGGTGGAACTAAAGTTTAGTCCCACATTTCTAGTTTGGTGGTAGTTGAACCTCCTTATAAGGGAGGTTGTTTCCACACATGTACGAGCATGAGAACAAAAGGGACATTCACGCACGCTCCTCCTCCTCCGCCGCCCACCTCGCCACGCCACGCCTCGTCACGCCGCTCCGCGGGTTGCGTGAATGAGCCGATGTCTAAATTTTTGCCACGCACAACTGGCATATGAAAGATCACTCGGGAGCTGGAAAGTTTTTGTTGTAGTGGATATTGAATACAAATGTTGCACCCTTTGGCTGATGTCTGTTCGTTTTTGTCTCCCTCCTTTGTTTCAGCTCCCGTCGCAGCCTCTGAAATCCCACCTCTTTGAGTCATGTACGGGAGAAGGGTGATAAGGTTTTTGAGGAGTGCTCTGCGCGACTACTGACCCGTTATTCATGGACGCCCTGGACACTGACGACCACTTCCCCAACGACGACTTCTTCCCCGACATCGACAACCTCTTCGACGACATGGCTGGCGAGGATGTCGACCCCAAGATCAATGCTTCTGCCGCTGTTCTGTACGTGTTCATGCTCTTTCTGTTTGAGATTCTGCCACAGTTTCTTGCTCTAGTGTCTGCTCCAGATATGTTTGGTTCTAGTTCATATATGCAGATGCTTTTTACCTTCTCTCTGTCCAGGGGCGGAGCCAAGATTTAAGTATAGGGGCGGGGGGCGAAGAAGACAATGATATATCTCAACATATATGAAATATCAATATAATTAAGTCTTACATATAACAATACTTCAAAGCTAGATTTCTAATTTTTTTTCATCTATACTTACGATTAGCTACCAGGCCTATCATACAAGTTAATTTTGTATTACATTCATGATGTCTTCATCTTCACTATTGGTGATGACAAAAGTGCTAAATGATATATCTTTCATTTTCAGTAAGCCACTAGGCTTTATTAATTAACAATTAATAATGTAAATTAAAGGTAAAACAAATATGACAGAAGGATCCTGATGATAAATAGATAAACTATACTACGTATGTACCAAAATATAACATGTAACTAGCCTAAAAAAACATATTATATTTTGATATGAAGGGAGTATATGTTATTGCTCACTGAACAGTTAATTTCTTTTTCTCTAGGCAACAATTTGTAGCCAGTGTAATAAAATATCTAACTAGTACTGTGGTTTATAGTAATACCTTGAGATTGACTTGAGTGAGTCCGATTGGATCTTGTTTGTTGGCCGGAGATCGGCCGCCACCCGCGCCTGGTTGCAAGGTCGTGGCTTTCGTGATGATATAGGTGACATAGCAATGCCACGGCAAGTGCGCTAGGGAGCGGGAGCGGCCGGCGGCTGGCGGCAATGCTCAGCGAAGACCTAGGGAGTCATGGAAATAGCAGAGTCGAGGAAGTCGCCTCAATGCGTGCGTGAGCGTTGATGGATCGTGTAGTGTCCAGCCGATGGACGGACGATGCTAGACGCGTACGTCTGCCGAGCGTCGTTCTTGCCAATGTTGTATGTCTTTTTTTAACCTACTCAAGTCCAAACCGTTGGGCTCCCTTAGAGGTTCTAACCATGGAGCACGAAGGTCCCAAAAACGCACGAAGCCTTGGACACTAATGGCCGAAGTAATTAAGGCTGATATTAGTTCTAGCCCCCGCTACATCTTGTCGAGGGGGGCCGATCCATAGGGGGGGGGGGGGTCTGGCCCCCGCTCGCCCCCCTACTGCCTCCGCCCCTGTCTCCGTCAGATTGCATGGCTTATTACATCTATGCTATAATAGTCATGTTTTATCTAGTATTTCTGTAATAAAATTATTTGATAAATTGCTCGTATTTTCAACATTGCGTTCTTGTACCGTGGCAGATGTGGATTTGTTTGATAATAAGCTGATGGTTAGAGTAGAGCACGATAAACCAGATAAACCAAGCCAACGACAATGCCGTTGCTCAGTCACCACCAAGAACGTCAACCCCAGAAGAGTGATCAGTGTACTTGGCCTGTCTACCCACCTCACCCCAGTCTTCACTCCAAAGGGTGCTCCAGCTCCGGTGAAATAGACCTGGAACCGGATGCACCTGCCCCAAAGACAAACATCTTTCTTCACAAAAACTTCTAAATTCACCGTGATCTCAACACTGCATGTGGCCTTTTCTCTGGATCTTGGCGGCAGAGAAGATGCCAAAGCCGCCCATGCCATGCATTTTGAAGGACACGCACGAGAGCACAACGGAAAAGGAATCCGGGGACAGAGCTGGCCACTGACGTCACATGCTGCTGATTTTTTGTTCAAAAGGACCACCTATCGAGTCGAATTTTCAAAAAAGACTACCCAAAAACAAATTGACAGAAAGGACCGGCTTCACCGTGGCGGCAGGTATGGCAGCCAACACGTGTCACCTGCCGCCACATAGGCCGGCGGCAGGCCCTGCCGTCACAGGAGCAGGCGGCAGCCCGGGCTTCACAGGTTTTTCTATCCCTGCGCATGCTACAACGGAACGGACGCAAGTGATAGGCCCTGCCAGCAGACTGCCAGGCGGCAGCTACTGCTGCTGCGCGCGCTGCGACAGCCAGGTGGGTCTTGCCGCCACCGCCCAAGGCGGCAGCCGCTGACTCCGCTTCGTCTAAAAGCGCAGATGTCCGGATGAAACTGCTACCCAAACGACAGTGCTCCACGATCTATGCACGACGTGCTAATCCAGCCGCCGATGTTGTAGTACATCTGAGCTGACTCCGGTTCTTGAACGTCGTGTGGCGGCACATGCATGCAGCCCATGCAGCTTGGCTTCCATCCATTCATATGCGTGCATGCATGGCGTTGAGGCATGACAAAAGCCAATGCGCCTCTAGTTGCCGTCCGATCCGCCACACAGCACGTAGCGGCTGCCGCCTCGGCCTGTGGCGGCAGGGCCCAACACTTCGATCCGTTCCGTTGCATCTGACGCGCGGATGGGAAAACCTGTTATGCCCAGGCTGCCGCCTGCACCTGTGGCGGCAGGGGCTGCCGCCAGCGCCTGTGGCGGCAGGTGCCACGTGTCGGCTGGCGCACTTGCCGCCACGGTGTAACTGGTTTTTTTTATCAATTTGTTTTAGAGGTGGTCTTTTTTGACAATTCGGCTTGGCAGGTGGTCTTTTTAGACAAAAAAATCCATGCTGCTGGCCGATGAGACGCAAAGGCGAACGACACACGCGGAGGACGTTGGCAGCAGGTGGGCTGCGTTGCGTTGCGTTGCGTGGGCACCGGCGCTGGCAGGTGGGTCCCGCGTGAGCTGGCGGGGATTGATTATTGCTGCCCCCGGCCCGGCGTGGCACCACGTGGGGGCCGAACCTGGTTGTCCGCCGCTGTCTGGCCGGTCTGGCGTGAATACCCCCCGCGTCATCCGTATTTGCTTCCCAGTCCATGCCTAGCTCTACTCTATAGCCATTCCTATGCATTTGAGTCAGGGCAAATGATTGTACTGTAATACGCCAAACTATTGAAGGGGCTAAAGGAAAAAACATTCACATCTCGCGGAGTTAATTGCACAGAAGTACCACAATTCAGGCATCACATGCAGATTGGTACCACGATTGCTAATTTTTGCGTGTCAGTACCAACATTAGTCCAAATTTTTGTAAATTGGACTAAAACGCGTATTTATATGTATTGACGCCCGATCCGACAGGTCGGGCCCACCCGTCAGGTGCCACGTCGGCGGCGATGGAGCAAACGAGCGAGGAGGAGGAGGGGGAGGGGAATGGTGCGGCCGGGCTGGAGCTGGTGCGACCGGACCGGTTAGGACAGCAGCGCACCGGCTCGTCCTAGTCAGCACGCGGGCACGCGCCGATTGGCCAGCGTGGCACCTGACGGGTGGGCCCGACCTGTCGGATCGGGCGTCAATACGTATAAATACGCGTTTTAGTCCAATTTGCAAAAATTTGAACCAATGTTGGTACTGACACGCAAAAATTAGCAATCATGATACCAATCTGCATGTGATGCCTGAATTGTGGTACTTCTGTGCAATTAACTCCATCTCGCGCCACATATATTAACCTCAACGATTCTCCCACCCAACCCCCTCGGAATCACGATTTAAACCCGAGAATTATCCCGACAAAAGTTTACCAAAATGCCCCCAAAACTCCTCACTCGCCTCATCCTGGCCCTCGTCGCCGTCGCCGTCGCCGTCTCCGGCGCGGCGGCGGCCCGGCGCCACCCGGCCCCGGCGAACTTCACCGCCTCGGGGAACCCCGTGTACATCTGGCCGCTGCCGAAGAACTTCACCTCCGGCACGCAGACCCTCGCCGTTGACCCCGACCTCGCGCTCGACCCCAAGGGCGCCGGCGGCGGCGCCGCGGCCGTCGCGGAGGCGTTCGAGAGGTACAGGCACCTCATCTTCTCCCCGTGGGCGCACGCGGCCCGCCCCGCGTCGGCGGGGTACGACGTCGCCAGGCTCACCGTCGTCGTCGCCTCCGCCGATGAGACGGTACGGCTGTTCTTGTTCGCAGTGTGCCTGCCACTGCGAGGTTTGGTTGTCACTAGCTTCGGTTGGGTAAGGGCGCGAGCGTGAATTTTTCTCCATTTTTTCTGGGATGCAG
This sequence comes from Triticum dicoccoides, assembly GCF_002162155.2. NCBI lineage: Eukaryota > Viridiplantae > Streptophyta > Magnoliopsida > Poales > Poaceae > Triticum > Triticum dicoccoides. The sequence goes on along the minus strand of NC_041381.1, from coordinate 52,083,226 downwards.
CTCGAGCTGGGAGTGGACGAGAGCTACACGATCTACATCGCGGCGGCGGGCGGCGCCAATTCCATCGTTGGCGGAGCGACCATAGAGGTGGTGTTTCTACTCTTCCGCCAGATACGTACGTTTGGAGTGACTTTGCTGAAATGCTTTGGGAGAATTTCAGCGAAGGCAGCTCCATCCTCTCTTAGTCACTTCTTGTTAGTGAGTAGATGTGGCGCTCCTCTGCTGCAGATGCAGCATAATCGCAGAACACAGTTTCTGTTTGGATGAGCTTTTCTCCGTTGGGATTTGGGCTAAAGCTTTCACATATTTCTGTGTGTCGTGAAATGTGGAAGCAAACACTTGGGTTATTTGACAGACATTCAGTCAGTTAAAAACACACAAACTCTGGGCACAAAACACTTAACCTTGGGTTATCTTACAAGCAACTGCCACGGGGAATGCTCACGTTGCTATACATTACATCAATTGGATTTAGGTGATGGTCAATGGTTGTGGATCACTTAACAACTACGGTTAGTTTCTGGCAATAGTACGGTGACAGCTGTATGTATCTCAACTTAGTCCTTTTTACGCAAGACATTCCAACAGGTCTATTATATGCATGAGTTTTAACAATTGGAAATTAGTTTTGTCAGGAAGAAACTTATTTATAGAATTGTTCCACCTCTCTTCTATATGCACAAGCATAGTGTCACTGAAGCTATATTTTGTCTGCCCTTGTAGGCTAATACAATATATGGAGCTATTCGCGGACTAGAGGTATGACAATGGTTTGCAGAATTTGAGATTCGAAGGACCCCCATTTGTATATATCTATGTTAATAACCCTGCTGCTTGTACACCTGTTTTACCATCTTTGAAGGGCTAGTTAGAGCTCATAGAATCTCCTGTGTTAGAATATTGGTCATAAGCACTCACTTGAAGATGCCTTTGGTCTGATTTGTCCATTCACTAACCAGCATTACGATTTCCCCCCTTGTTGAATTATTTGACAGACATTCAGTCAGTTATGTGTGTTTAACTACGACACAAAAAATGTCGAAGTGCGCTATGCACCCTGGTACATTCAGGATGAACCACGCTTTGCCTTCCGTGGCTTGATGCTAGGTAAAGTATCAATTACTTAAGCTAATATGACTGGGTAATCGACTGCAATGTAAATGCAGAATGCCATGATTAGCCTTCCCTCTGTCACTTCTATTGCAGACACCTCAAGGCATTACCTCCCAGTTGATGTGATAAAGCAAGTCATTGACTCCATGTCATTTTCTAAGCTGGTAACCTATTATCTCTGGGATCATGCTAGTAGTTTACCGGAATTACTTCTCCTTCCTCCGTAGCTTCATACTCAAACTAGAGTTGTGTCCAGTAGAACGTTCTTCATTGGCATATCATCGACGAACAATCTTTTCCATTGGAGATACCATCATATCCAAATCTATGGAAGGGTTCATATTCAAAATCAGAGCGGTACACAGTGGAAGATGCACGCTATATTGTCAGGTATGTTAAGTTTTTAATTTCACTTTGTATTTTATAACCCTCTGTATATTCTATTGTCAAGTTTTTTCACATATGTACCTGACTGATCTTCTCTAATTGATTTCACCATGACTTCTCATCACCATGCTAAAGTTATGCTAAGAAAAGAGGTATGCTCCAGTTGATGAAATTTCTTGGCATTTTATATGTGTTCTGAAAAACAATTATGCAAGAAATACAGATATGCAAAGGAAAGTCACACTAATTCTGTAGAAATTTAAAAGGGATCATATTTGTTAATTACATACTTACATTTTTACCAGCCTCATCAGCACATGTTCCTTAATGCTTATGCAAACAATTAGTCCTCTGCAGAGGCTTCATGTTTTTACTATTCTTTACTTCTCTCAGGTATTCATGTCATGGCAGAGATTGACGTACCTGGTCATGCAGAATCATGGTGAGCTTGCCTGTAGACTTCATGACATATTATGTTTGGTTGCTTTTTTCTCTCTCGGTTGCTCTGTAATGTAAACCTAGTTACTCCTGTGCAAAATATTAAAAAAAATCAGCATCTGTTGTTTTGTATATCATTTAGGTGCAAAGTTTTGTTTAACCAAACAGGTTGTTGCTCCAGGCTCCCATGATTGAGTACATCAATATTTAATCACTATTTGTGCTACCTGATTCAGTAAGTAGATGCATTACACACTTGTGTATCCAATTACCCAAGCAACTGAAGGTTTAGTAAATAGGTTACCTGACTACGCAAGCAACCACTACAGATTAAGTGTTTTATTTTTCATGTTTCTTGTTATATGAACTTATGAAGTACCCATTTGTCTTTTGCTCTGCCAAATTTATGCATGCTTTTAAATATCTGCAGGGGAAATGGATATCCAAAGCTTTGGCCTTCTCTTAGCTGTACAGAGCCATTAGATGTTTCTAGTAATTTCACATTCGAAGTAATAACTGGAATCTTGTCTGGTTAGTTCCTCTTTTATCCCTTTTTTCTTACAAAGTTCAGTTAACCTATTGAAGCAGAATGACCCAGGGTCTTACTGACTAATACCATAGATGGTAGGCTAGTCAGCCTGGGTTCAAACGACAGCTTCCCCTTGATTAAAATTAAGGCGTAATTCCTCCTGGCATTACCCCAAAAAAAGTCAATCCATTAAGAAATTTAATATTATTACTATTGATATTCAATGTAAACTCCCTTCCGATTTATGTTTGAACTTGAATGTTATTTTTCTTCAAAAGTAAACAAGAAAATAGTAAAATGTGAAATGTGAAACGGGCAAGGCACATTATACATTTATGCCCTTCAGCATATATATCACAATTCACATTATGCTTTACCTAACAGTGGTCCTTCACAGGTGAGTATTAAAATGGATTGAATAACTCAACTTTTCCTAAATTTTACCATTATAAGCTCACTCGTGAAGTTATTTTATTAACCATATAATTTCATGAACCAATAATTTGTTAGAAACATATGACATGCCTTCTGTAGGGCCTAGCCAGCCAATAATTGTATGTCCTATATTGGATTGGACATTTGAGTTCCGTAGAAGCATGTGCAGGCTATATTGACCACTGATAAGCAGTGCAAGGCAGACATAATTCTGTATAGATGGAGTAGGACCATCATCTTGTACAGTATCTGCAGATCAAATAATCATAATAATGTTCCACAATAATGGCCCCACTGTCAATGACAGTTCTGGGACATTGCGTGTTTCCTGCAATACAACTGACCCTCTGCTTTAAATTTACTTTCCTTTTTTACAGATATGAGAAAAATCTTTCCGTTTGGGCTGTTTCACCTGGGTGGCGATGAAGTATATACAGGTTGGTCTGCTTCTCTTGCCTAACAGAAGGCAGTTTGTTAGTAAGAACTTGAAAGTTACAAGTTCCGAGAGTGGAGCAATTATCTTCCAATTAAACTGCTACGTAAGAGAGAACCTCTTATAGGAATCTTGTGTGCTTGTACCAAATAGAAATACCTCAGTTCAAATTTGTAGGTTGTATGTGCCTTAAAAGGGACGCATGTTATTTGTGTGGGAGAAATTTAACCTGATCCAATGAAGTTGCCACATAAGTAGGTGTATACCAGTTCTACATGTTTTTGGGTACAGGATGATAGAAAGATATATAAGTAGGTGTATACCAGTTCTACATGTTTTTGGGTACAAGATGATAGAATGATATATACTGTTATATGAATGTTCTGCCGTCTTACTGAGGCTTTGTTGTTTCTCTGAAAATTATCCACCTCATTCTGATGTCCATCGCAGGCTGCTGGAATTTAACACCCCATGTGAAGCAGTGGTATGAATTACTATCTGTGTACTAGATTTCATGAATTATTTTTCAATCTTGTGTTAGACGGTCATTTCGTTTAATTACTGAGCACCACCTATGCCAGGCTTGATGAACGCAACATGACTACAAAGGATGCTTACAAATACTTCGTGCTGAAAGCTCAGGAGATAGCAATTGATCTTAACTGGATTCCTGTAAATTGGTCTGCGCATTACATCCTTCCTTGAATTTATTTATTTTATTTAAAAGAGAAAGAGGTTTCATTTATCATTCGTCTGTGGCATTGGGACCCTCTTCATTCTGCAGGGAGGAAACCTTCAACTCATTCGGAGGAAGCCTAAATCCCCGGACTGTTGTGCATAACTGGTAATTCATAAGTCTGTTTTGAGAAACTGAATCAGTTTGCGACAACCATCTTCAAATACCCATTATCCAAGATAATTTGCGCATAAGCTGAATCTTCCCATATTTCAGGTTGGGTCCTGGGGTCTGCCCTAAAGTTGTTGCAAAGGGTTTGAGATGTATAATGAGTAACCAAGGTGTATGGTACCTTGATCATCTTGATGTTCCGTGGGAACAAGTCTACACTGCCGAGCCACTTGCAGGAATAGACGACGCAGTGCAGCAAAAGCTGGTACTGGGTGGAGAGGTTTGCATGTGGGGTGAGACGGCAGACACCTCCGATGTCCAACAAACAATATGGCCACGAGCAGCTGCGGCAGCAGGTATGAACTATACAAGTTGGGAGGCTTTCGTTGCATCCTCCTTTTTCTTTCAATTATTTCTCTCGGAGCTTATGTGTCGCTATCGAAATAATGCAGAGCGTATGTGGAGTCAGTTGGAGGCCATATCCGCCCAAGACCTGGAAACAACCGTCCTGGCTCGGCTACACTACTTCAGATGCCTGCTGAATCACCGCGGGATCGCTGCAGCCCCAGTCACAAACTTCTATGCTCGGCGGCCTCCAATCGGCCCTGGCTCGTGTTTTATCCAGTAACACAGATAATGCAACGCGTAAGATACACATGAGGGGGTATGGCCGCACCTCGATACACACACCCCCACACTGTACCAAAATGGTGTCGTCACCTCTACTGTATCACTTCTGTAAGTTCACTTGCATCCATATTACCCCATACAGCTGTGACAATAAAAGCCCTTGATCCTTCCCCGTGTATTTCACCCCGAAACTCCAATAAAACCACCCCAGCCTTGCTCCATCCGACCGGAGAAAAGGCGGTCGCCGATGTAACAGTACCATTCGCGCGCCTTTTCAACAGTCGTGTTTGTTGAACACGAGTTTCCGGATCAACATTTGCAACTGGCCAATAGGGCCAAGCAGGGCTCCCTTTGAACTGGTAAAAGAGAGGTGATGTGAATCTCTCAGTGTGTGTGGATATTTCAACTGTCTCTGCTTACCCTACTTGCATTTGGATATTTTGGACCCCCACATCACTGTCATTCACCACCCTTTTTCTGGATTTGTCTTTGACCTGAAAACACACACCCTTGCTTGCCCCAGCGCCCTCGCTGGTCCAGGATCGCATTAATGGCGCGTGCGATCCACGACAACATGCTCGCCGTCCCTTGCTTGGAGATGAGAGCAAAATTCCCGGCCATTTATCGCCGAGAAGGTAGGAAAAACCGTTCCCGAAAACGAAGAAAAGTTTTGGTCATTTGTTACAGGTCGTTGTCCTCCCATGTCGCCATCCTTTGGCCATATATATCTGCTGCCCTTTCCCCCCTCTGCCCATTGTTTAGTTTTGCAGTGACGCTGAAGCAAGGTATATACTGCCATAAATAACTGGGTTGCTGTCTGAAGCCTTTTTCTGTGTACCGGAAATGAGAGAAAGATTGGCTCTTGCCTCTTGGACTACTGATGCTGACCGAAGAATTTGTTTAGGATAGTGGTATTTTTCATGGTCTCTGATCATGACGTCTATCTACTACTCCCTCTGTCCCAAAATAAGTGTCTCAAGCTTAGTACAACTTTACACTAAAGTTAGTACTCCCTCCGGCTCAAAATTCTTGTCTCAAATTTGTCTAAATATGGATGTACCTAATTACGTTTTAGTGTTAGATACATCCGTATGTAGACAAATCTAAGACAAGAATTTTGGGACGAAGGGAGTACAAAGTTGAGACACTTATTTTGAGACAGAGGGAGTATTTGCTGGTAGTAGTAGCCTCATTTCTCGCTCGCCCTACAGGAAAAGCATAAATTTTTTTCTCCGGATGATACCAAAAATGGTTTAGGGCTCGTTTGGAACACATGAATTCAGGCGTAGATTATCGTTTTCAGAAATGGGTTTTCTGCCAAATTTTGCGATAAATTACCGTTTTTCCAAGCATTCCCATACGATATACAACGGCCTCTCACCCTTGATACAAACAAAAGATTGAGAACCGAAGAAGAAAGTTCGGAATAAAATAATTTGTTAATCCCTCTGTAAAGAAGTATAAGAGCGTTTAGATCACTATTTCTGAGACGTAGCTGAGGGGGAAGTCTGATAATTATATCGTTTTTTTACGGTCACTGAGTGTGGAGTGAGCATGACCGTTCATAACAGTGACAAGTGCGTGCACAAGGAGACAAGGAACCTTACGTATTGACCAAGATTGGAATTATTATTTCTGAATCAACAAACAAACCAAAGGTCTACGAACAAATTTTAATTATTGGCCTTGACCAGCTGAACCACAGATATAAAACAAAACAAGAGCATGCGACCAGCTATAGAAACGCTTAGACTTATCATACGTTCCATGCATGCATATCCGCAGTAGATTGTTGATTTGACCAACTCTCTTTAAGAAAATGGATAGATGAACACCGAACAATCCAACCTGCCGGAGAAAAGAGGCGTTGCAAACGAATTATCATGCCGTCCAAGTGAGCATATGTTCATTCTAATGCAAAAATTGATGTGATATTATAATGCTTTCATCTCGAATTCTGGCTTTGTGCCTTACTCCTTACAGTTGTAATTTGACCAATTCACAGTACTTGTATGATAAAACGCCTGTGATATTGCGTGAGAAATGGTGCATGTCGACACCATGTGAGGTCCTTCATAATCAAACATCTATGCGTATTTTCGGCTTTGCGTGCCTTCCTTCTATACTGTGCCAGTATTTAATATCGCCCGTTTTCACCATGTTTTTGTCCCGGTTTTTGGCTTTGCGTCTTACTTTCGGTCATGATACTATCAATTTTTGGCCATGCTTGTATGATACTCCCTCTGCAAATAAATATAAGAGCGTTTAGAGTGATCTAAACGCTCTTATATTTATTTACGAAGGGAGTAAACAGTAGTGATATTGCATGAGAAATGGTTTGTGTCCACACCAGTGGCGGAGCTTGGGCCAAATCTTTGGAGGGGCAATGGGCCAAGGAGGGGCAAAACTATGAGGTTTACCCTGTTTCTACTGAACATATAGCATAGAAACTAACGTGTATTAGGTGATTTTTTCTTGGGCTGGGGGACACCGCCCAGGTTGGCACCCATGAAGCTCCGCCACTGGTCCACACCATGTGAGGTCTTTGATCGCTGAACCTCCATGTGTGTTTTCCACTTTGCGCCTTCCTTTCATAACGTGGCAATACTTAATTTTGTCTGTTTTCATCCTGGTTTCCGAACACACACACCCTCCTTTCTATTCTAGGGGGACAAACTCCAAATAACTCGAGTCGGCGCCGCGCCAGCACTTAATCTCACCGGTTTCCACCGCCCTTTCATCCCGATTTTTGGCGTCGCGCCTTCCTCTCCTAGTATGGCGGTACTTAATTTCATTGGTTTCAACCCCGCCCTTTCATCCCGATTTATGGCTTTACGGCTTCCTCTCCTAATACGATGACACTTAATTTCGTCCGTTTCGACCCGATTTTCGGCTTTCGGCCCTCCTTTCTACTCTAGGGGGGCAAAAAGTTTGGCCACTAATGCCACAAATTAGCCGTTCCCCGTGGCCATTGCCCGAAGAGCAGGTGCACCTAACATTTTGTCCAAAGGGGGGCAGCCCAACTTGTCCCGTTCCCCCTCTCGCGTCGAGGCCAGTCAACACGACCACCCCCGTCAAACCCGGGGCCCACCACAAGCGCTCTTCACCGTCCGATCGTCTCCACGCACGGATCTCGAGGCGCATCCGACGCCCTCCTCCTCAAAACCCTCACCCACTTTAGCTTCTGGCCTTCTTCTCTCGCCCTCCTCCTTCCACCTTCCCCTTCCGTCGCCTCCCTTCCCCGAGACCGGCGCCGCCCGATCTCCCGATCTGCTCGCCCCGGCCCGCCGAGGATCCGCGCGGGGCGCTCCCTATTTGCGGCGCGGGTGGTGTGCGCCTGGATCAGGTACGGTTTCTGCGGATTTGTTTGGGAAATTTTGGTTCTTGGGGGCGGAGGGATGGGGAATAATGGCGTTTGAATCTTGTGGTTTGGTCGGCGCAGGTGGGCGTGGGGGCGCGTGGGATTCGTGGCCCATGGCCAACCCCGACGACGGCGGCGGGCGCAAGTTCTGGCGCTCCGCGTCGTGGTCGGCGTCGCGGGCCGCCGAGGCGGCGGGGCCGGAGGCGGCGCCGCTCCCGCCCCGGATGGGCCCGCCGCCGCTCACCCCGCGGTCCAAGGGCCGGGCCTGCCTCCCGCCGCTGCAGCCGCTCGCCATCACGCGCCGCAGCCTGGACGAGTGGCCCAAGGCGGGCTCCGACGACGTGGGCGAGTGGCCCAACCCCACCACCCCGGGCGCCTCCAAGGCCGGCGGCGGCGGCCCGGGCTCCGCCAAGCCGGGCGAGGGCCTCCGGCTCGACCTCTCCACCCTCCGCTCGCAGGGCCGCAAGGACCAGATCGCCTTCTTCGACAAGGAGTGCTCCAAGGTGGCCGACCACGTCTACCTCGGCGGCGACGCCGTCGCCAAGAACCGCGACATCCTGCGCAAGAACGGCATCACCCACGTCCTCAACTGCGTCGGCTTCGTCTGCCCCGAGTACTTCAAGTCGGACCTCGTCTACCGCACGCTCTGGCTGCAGGACAGCCCCACCGAGGACATCACCAGCATCCTCTACGACGTGTTTGATTACTTCGAGGACGTGAGGGAGCAGGCCGGGCGCGTGTTCGTGCATTGCTGCCAGGGGGTGTCGCGCTCGACTTCGCTCGTCATAGCGTATCTGATGTGGAGGGAAGGGCAGAGCTTCGACGATGCGTTCCAGTTTGTGAAGGCCGCCAGGGGGATCGCGAATCCGAACATGGGGTTTGCCTGCCAGCTGCTCCAGTGCCAGAAGCGGGTGCATGCCATTCCATTGTCCCCAAACTCAGTGCTCAGGATGTATCGGTTGGCGCCTCACTCGCCCTATGCTCCATTGCATCTAGTGCCCAAAATGCTGAACGAGCCCTCGCCTGCCGCCCTGGACTCTAGGGGTGCATTCATAGTTCATGTGCTCTCGTCGATTTATGTTTGGGTTGGAATCAAGTGCGATACAGTAATGGAGAAGGATGCGAGAGCGGCAGCTTTTCAGGTGGTGAGGTATGAGAAGGTGCAGGGGCAGATCAAAGTTGTCAGAGAAGGGTTGGAGCAACCTGAGTTTTGGGACGCCTTTTCCAGTGCACCTGTTAATTCAGACAGCAAAATGAAGCTTGGCAAGGAGCAGATCGATTCACCATCCAGGACTGGTGTGGGAAGCCGGAGAGTGGAATCTTATGATTCTGATTTTGAGCTCGTCCAGAAAGCGATAGCTGGGGGTGTTGTTCCAGCATTCTCGTCTTCTGGTACTGGAGATGAGACCCATCTTCCAGCGAGAGAAAGTAGCTGGAGTTTACTAAGGCGCAAGTTTATCTCGAGATCACTATCTCGAGTTTATTCGGATTCTGCTCTGATAAGGGATTTGGATCCACGGGTACAGCACTTGACTGCAGAGGCATCAATATCACCGCCTTTCCTTTCTCCGAGCTCTCTATCATCAGATTCAACCATCAGTTCAAAGTACAGTTCAGACTCACCCTCCCTGTCACCTTCAACTAGCTCCCCGCCGTCACTTGGTCTTTCACCTGCTTCATCTAATTTGCCACATGCTTTGGTGCCATCATCTAGGTCTCCTCTTCGCCAGTCATCTAATGCGGAACATTCAAAGCCTGTCCTGGGATCAATACGCTCTCCGTCCAAGGTCTCATCTATAGCAGAAAGAAGAGGGGGATTTTCAGGTCTGAAGCTACCATCACTCCCAAAGGAGCTAGTATTGCCACCAAGGGCGCCATCTATTCACAAAGCAGAGGAAGTCATGGATAAGACTAATACCAATGGTGTGAAACAGCTTACTGGTGTTTCTTGCCCAGACAAATGCACCGAAACTAGTTCAACGGCAACTGACAGCAACTCAGAGGCTACTGCCCACGGTGAGACCATAGTAATTGAGCATACTAACTCAGAGACCTGTAATTATGTTCAACTACTAGTCTACCGATGGCCCTGCATGGAGAAGCTGACTGCATTCGCTCGCAAGGATCTTGACCCAAAAACAGTTTTTATTTTTGTTGCTCCTAATGCCAGCAGAAGTGCAGAAGCAGTTAAAACGGTATGCATATGGGTAGGAGGTGAATATGAGTGCAGCAAAGGTGTTGACAGTATTGATTGGCAGCAAGTTGCTGGTGATTTTCTTAATCAAAAGGGGTTCAGCAATACTCTTCCTGTTAAGGTGCGTACATACTATACACATTTCTTTTTTGTATTCTGGCCTGCTTGTTTACTTGTATGTTTAGGTGCCACTTGATATTTGTCAATACCGTAGGAGATAGAAAACTACTTTGTTTTTTTGTCCTAGTTTTTAGATGACTGCCAAACTTTTCGCACAGTTAGATGACCTGTATTTAGTGACAACATGCTCAGATATGTTTTCACAACTGCCAAACTTTTGGCAAGTGGAATTGTAGATAGTACCATTAATGTTTATTATTCAGGAAAAAAGGCCATATATTATGCTATTATTCTGTGGTACGATTGTACACAGGCTAATCATGTCATGGCACTTTGAAAAAATGTAGTTCTATATTCATCACAAATTGCATAAATGCCTACATCTTAAGCTCCAACTCTTGGTAACTGGTAATACTTCTAGAAAAATTAGCTGAATCAGAAAGCCAAACTGTTTTTCTTTCTGTAAAACGAATACACCATGGTAATGACTATTTGGAGCTATCTTTTATCTAAAGTAATCACTAGACAGAGATGTTGGATATGTTCATATATGATTATGGATCACAAAATTCACAGCCTCATATAGGAACAGAATGTTGAGGCATCTTAGCAAGGGGAAGTCCTGTCAGTTTACTTCCGCAGCTGCTATGTGTAATTAGCAGGTATACACTTGTAACCCTGTTGATGTTTAAACAATGCAGGTTTTCAAGGAGCATGAAACCGAGAATCTTTTGGAGGTGCTGGATGCTCGTTAACAGTAGGTCAGGGTATTCTACTAGCTTAACAAACAGCCGCAAACTATCAATTCAATGAAGGCATTTCCTCCAGCATCGCTCTATGTAGTGGCGACTGTCAGGCGAGGTATAAGCCGTGACAACCGTTCCCTCCTGAACATATAGGCTACAGATTCCATTTTAGTAGAACAGATGGATTGGCAATTTGTGCCTTGCCTTTTTTTTCCTTCCCAAACTTGCTTGTGTCAAAACGGCAGGAGGCTGCCAGAGCGTTGGATCTGTGTGAATTAACACACAGAGATTGGGTTTTGGCGTAAGCGGGTGTATATTATCTGCTTCACTGTAATGTAAGCCCATAGGCCGGGAGATCGCTGGTGTCGTTTTTACCCCCTGAAAATCATGTACATCTCAGGGAAGAACAGATTTGTAATCCTCTTGGCCTACAGGCGTCTCTGCTGGTCTTAACTTCTTAACCTGGAACTTGGCTATTTGCTGTCCTGCTCATGGCGTATTAGCACTGTACTTCAGACTCTGGTCATATTCATACTCCCTCCGTCCGAAAATGTTTGTCATCAAAATGGACAAAAAAAAGATGTATATAAAACTAAAATACATCCAGATACATCCCCTTTTATTCATTTTGATGACAAGTATTTCCGGACGGAGGGAGTACTAGCTATCATCATACAAAGTTCCCAGTTTCCAAGAAATTGTCATTTAATTTCGTTGTTGCTTGTCTTTGTCAAATTCATGCAGCCAATATTCCAAGGAACACTTGCACAGCAATTGTGTGCTGATCCTTCCAATTGTCATTCAGTTTTTCTTCTTCAATTTGTTAGTGACAGACAGGGTGCGAATTTGTTTGTGCTTTTCAGAAGCCTGCTTCCGCGTGGTAAAGTGCGATAGTGTGGAGATTGGAGACGACATTAAAATTGGGAAAGCAAAGCAAACACTGGTTCAGGAACATTTTTAGTATTCATTTTAGTAACATAGTAGTTCATGTAAATTAAAGCAATTCAAAACATGTGGTGCCATGCAATTCCAAGGGAACCAAAATTACTTAAACCATCAAAGAATACCAAGGAAGCATTACATTAATAATATCGGCAAATCTGAACAATGCCTATTACATTAATTGAACTCCACATGAAACGAAACAATAGTACGAACACTAGAACATATACTGTAGATCAAAGCAGTACGTACATGGGTTGCGGTACACCAGTCGTGAAGGACATAATTTCTGCATCCACTGCATTAGGAAGAACATTAATTCCTGCATCCATTGCATTGCATGGTTGTTGTGTTGAACTGTATTTGAAGACAGTGCCCTTTCTCTTTCTTAAAAGGAGGAGCAGCCAGAAGGAAATGTAGTTGCTACTAGTAACCAAGAGAAACCTCACCAGGAACTTTGGTAATGGATGCAAAATGGGGGCAATCACTGCGTAGTAGACGACTAGTAGCAGCACACATCTCTAGTCTAAGTTTGGGAGGCATCATGGAACGCAACAATAGTACGAACACAGAACGCAATTTACTCCTGCCACGCCTAGGACACTTGTCGAGCTCGTACAACAGCAAACATTGTGCAAACATAGACCATATACTTGTTTAACTATATTCCTAGTTTTTGTTCTTGTGGCCGTCTTCTTTAGTCTCAGTGTCGAGGTTGCAGAGGCGCAAACTAAGACAATGGTTAGGGAATGACACATGAGTCAGTAACATCACTATGTACAAACGATCACAGAAAATGAATCATGTTACACAAATCATTAACTCTGGTAAATCATGGAAATTTGCACGCTAGTACCACCATGTAGGAAAATTAGTTATTGAAAATGAAGTTCAGGCCCTTTCCTGTTCTTAAATTGAACCAGATCCAAATAACGACGGTGCCCTTTCCTGTTCTTAAAATAAAGCAATAATTTGAGGAAAAGATAGTTGCTCCAATAATCAACAGAAAAATCAACATGAGCTTTGGCAAAGAGAATGATGCATATCCGTGTACCATGCATGCCAGACATTTATGAAATTCTTTGGTATCATAAGGGATGTGAAATCGGGCAACCAGTGTGTAGTGGTAGGAGTACTAAAGTGTGTACTCCCTCCGTCCGAAAATACTTGTCATCAAAATAGATGAAAAAAGATGTATTTAAAACTAAAATACGTCTAGATACATCTCATTTTATTCATTTTGATGACAAGTATTTCCGGACGGAGGAAGTATTTGATTATATCTCTATCAACTAAAGTTAGTGCCATGCATGTTGCTTTCTTGGTCTCCTTTGCGCTCGGGACATTTGTTGAATGTCGTCCTCAGGCATGCCCTATGAGCCGACAGCCGTGCTTCAACAGGACCACAATTTCCGCTGCCAACCAACGTCACTTGGTTGATGTTTATCACCACGATCCCATATGCTCGGCGAGGTAAAAATGGTATGCGACTGCCAAATTGTGTATATATGAATTAGCACACACATACCAAGTTTTAGCACAACTGGTTCTATGGGTATCCGCTCCACTGTAATGTAAGCCCATATCTGCGAGATCACTGTTGTCGTTTTTACTGCTGAACATTCGTGAGCATCTCAAAGGAAGAATAAATTTGTAATCCTCATGGTCTACAGTTGTCTCTGCTGTTTTTTTTTTGCGAGGATAACTTTCAATCTATTTATCTGTCAACGTAGTACAAAGAACACCAGAAATAAAAAAAATATAACTAGGTCCGTAGACCACGTAGCGACGACTACTAGCACTGGAGCCGCGCAAACCTTGTTGTATCAGACAGTCGAGAAGTCGTCGTGTTAAGGCCCCATAAGACAAGCACACAAAAGCAGCAACCGTCGTCGATGAAGAGAAGCGTAGATCGGAGTGATCCAACCTGTAGACACACGAACATAGACGAATGAAGACATGATCCACGTGGATCCACAGAAGATAAACGCTGACCGAATCCCGCAAGATCCGCCAGAGACAAACCTCCACACACCCTCCGACGATGCTAGAAACATCACCAGGACAGGGACTAGGCAGAGAGAATCTTATTCCATCTTCAAAGAGCAACTGTCGCCTCTCCTCTCCGAGTAGGACACAATCCCTAACACGACAAAGAGCATGAAAAAACGGCTAGGATCCACCACACCTCCATGGCCCTAAGACCATAGGAGACGAGGTAGACCGGCGGCGGCACCGGCGGGAGGCACGAAAAACCCTAGCCAAAGGGCCTTCTTTCTTCCACGGGAAGAAACAAAATGGTCGCTTGTAGTCTTTAGCTTCTAACCTGGAGCTCGGCTATTTGTTGTTCTGTTCATGTTGGTGTTAGCAGTGTACTCTTGGCGGTGGTTATATTCATACTTGCTATCATTTTTTCTTTGAAATGGAGGTAAACGATCGATTTGCCTCATCGATTAATTAAGCAAAAGAGAACTTCCTAGTCAATTAACAGAAAACCAGGCGAAAATCAATACAAACCAACCTCATGTGGACTACTCACAAAGTATGCAACCCCATAGGCGCACAATCAGTCTGATAACCATACCCAACATGCAATGATCACCAACCCTCACACTGATACATCACAAAGAAACTCCCAACGAGAGTACCTCGTCCGAAGAGCACGAGCACTACCAAATCCACGAAGACAAGCCATGCCATAAGGATAATACAAAGAGACTGATGACTATCCATCAAGCAGCTGTGAACGCCATTCCTATGGTGCCACTCTTCTTTCTTTTGCTCCTGAGAGACTCCTCCACAATCGTCTTGCCAGATCCAGGGCTAGCCGCCTCCAAACATGTGAGCAAGTTGTGAAGCTCTATCTGAAAGAGAATCTCATCGACCTTCTCACGCACAGACACCACCTGCCCAACGGTCACATGTGAGTGACCGCAACGTCGACTTACGACGTGATACGGCATCATCAACCATAGGAACACTCGTAGATGCAGCACCCTCCTCATCTGCGGCCACCTAAATAGTCTCCAAAGGAGGCTTAGCGGGCACCCATGCCACAACTGAGGGCACAAGCGAGTCCACCTTTAGATGCTCCATTGACGGTGGTAAAATCAGCCCTGCAAACATTCTTTGTAACTCAAGCATGATCTACAACACCGGAGCCACAATGACGATAATGGGCTCACCCACAAAGGCATCCGACACATCGAGCGAGGCATGAAGCATCAGTTGAGTTTCCCTAGCACGAGGGGACTCAGAGCCATAGAGCTTTGCAACCGTCTCATCCACGGAGTCATCATTCGGCTCAGTCTTCGAAGGTGACATAGGAGGGGTCGATGCCACAACCAAC
>NC_041381.1:52024915-52067512 GCF_002162155.2 Triticum dicoccoides | reverse complement strand
AGAGAGAGAGAGAGAGAGAGAGAGAGAGACTACCCAGAGCGGCCTTTGCTCGCTGAAGAAAGCTCCCAACTCACAACAGCCATCCTGAACACCACACAGTATTGGAAATATGCCCTATAGACAATAATCACTAGTGCGCGTCGGTCCTAAACAAACGGCTTAAAACCCCTTTCCGCGACGGCATTTGGAACTGTCGCCAAGTGAGTGTGGCGATAGGGGGGGGGGGGTCCTTCCCACACGACCCAGAAACCGTCGGGGATAGGGAGCCTTGACGCATACAGTTGTCCCTACATAACCATTTCCGATATCTCGAATATCCCAAACGCTTCATCCTTGCTACTTGTTTGTGCTCGCATTGCCATCGCAGTCGGAGTTTTGTGGTTCTGCCTAAAACCAGGCAGATTCTAGGCACGGGAGTTTCCCAGGCAGAATCTAGGCAGATTCCAGGCATGGGAGATTTACGATGCCTGGCACATCACAAACAGTTCATGAGTATAAACCGTGTACGGTAGGTAGACAATCACACACATTTAGTTTTCCCACACCTTATGTGATAGTGTCTAACATCACACGCGCTTTGTGAATGGCAACTGTGTGCATGCTTGCACATGTTTCCTCTCTGTGAACCGTCTCGGATTATGTTGTATATCACAAACGTTTGTGTTTTACCAACCGTGTGTGCCGTAATGACCTACACAACATAATTTCGCCATAATTTAATTGCCGCTATTTAAAATTTTACCTAATTTAAACTTGAAAGTAGGCTATAGCTTTATTCATATCCATCAGGTTCAAACAACCAATGCATTATTCAATTCACAGGTACATATGTTTAAGAATTATAGAAGCACCAAATAAAGAATGATGTACCAGGGTTCTATACTTGTATTATTACATATGGTAAAGAAAGAGGCAACATACATTCCAGTTGCTGAACAAGGTGAAGCGGAATGGCCCTATTGTGCTCTTCTGGATGCAGAAGGCATGCATGACTCTAGTCCAACCCCTTGTGATGGCCGGCCGCCAATCATGTAGTTAATTTGGGAGGTAATCTTGAGTAAACTGCTTCAGGATCCACTGCAAAAGAAAATATATTCAGATATTGTCATCTAATATAACTCATTACGGGTAGTAAAAAGAAGGCTACATGGTTCTTACTTACCATCCTGCAGTTCACTGTTGTCTTGCATAAAGTGTAAATAAATAGTTCGATTGACATCTTTTGACCCATTTTAGTAATAATCTTTACCAGTTTCCTCACTTGATGCTGGTTCATGAATATCTCATTGCCCCATACGTAGAAAGGGTCGAAGTGTGGATCTTTGGCAATGATATATGTACCTAAAAGCACCAAATTAATATTAGAAGCTAAACAATAATTGAAAAATGATGTAGTACAACACTCCATCCATCCCATTATATAAGATTTTATTACATGTATATCTAGACATCATCATAACATTAAGGTAACACTCTTCTTTGTTGCTATGTAGCCTGGGATTGCATATTTAGTCATTCAGTACAATGCATATTGCTAAACAACAATTGAAAAACGAAAAGGCATGTTAACTGCAATATCCTTAACAGCAACCAAATATCATAATTCATAGTGGTATTGTTGAAACTGTTATTGATGAAATTGAATTGCACAGCAAATAGTTGCACATATAGAGCATCTTATTGTGAAGAACTGAAATAAACAAGTCATAAGAACATCTCTAGTCGATCCTCAAAAAGTTAAAGGACTAAAACCCTTAGTGGATATATATATACTCTATCAATGTTTGGCCTTTTCTAGTCGATCCCCTAAACTTAAGGTTGAAACTTCAATTTGATCAAGTTCAAAGCAGGTTCGCTAGTAGAAAAGGGGGCAAAGGTCCAGGCCGGGTCAACCCATTAGTCCCAGTTCAGTCCAGAACCGGGACCCATGGGGGCATTGGACCCGGTTCGTGAGCCCCGGGGGCCGGCCGAGCCACGTGGGCCATTGGTCCCGGTTTGTCTGGACCTTTTGGTCCCAGTTGGTGGGAGAACCGGTACCAATGGGCCTTGCTCCTGGCCCACCACCATTGGTCCCGGTTGGTGGCTTGAACCGGGACCAAAGGCTGCCCTTTAGTCCCGGTTCATGCCACCAACCGGGACCAATGAGGTGCCTATATATACCCCCTCGCGTAAGAGCAGAGCACACTGCTCTATTTTTTCTGGCCGCCGAGGGGGAGAGGGCTTGGTGGTGCTCTAGCTCACCTCCTATGCACACAAGGTGTTGGATGGAATGCCCGAGCCACACTACTTAATCTTTCTCCTCTCCAAGCTCGACCTCCAAGCTCCATTTTCCTCAATATTTGTCTAGGTTTAGTGGTCCGTCACGCCCCGTCCCCGTCTTCACCGCCGTCGATCACCCGCGCCGATCTCACCGCCGAGACCACCGTGGTGAGCCTCTTGTTCTTATCTTCTTTCTAAAAGGAAAAATATTCTTACTTGTATGTTTAGATAGATACTTGTATTATTTTCTTACTTTTATTATTGCATCTTATATAGTGCGATGGTTTTGGTATCCGCCCCCGTCGGCCCTCGTCCTGTCTATGATTCGGATGTGGTATATATTACCTTTTCATAACTATTGGTTCATTTATTGTTTATGACAATTATGCCGACCAACGTGACATACATTTTATTTATCTAGGAGGTTGTTGAACCGGAAATTCCAACTGACCCTATTGTCGAGAGGTTAAATTTAGTTGAAGAAGAAAACAATTTCTTGAAGGAAAAAGTAAGAAAAATTGAGGAGGCGAAGATGATATTGGAGTTGCATGTTGCGGATGTCGTTGATGATCACAAGATCAAGATGGATGCAATGTGCTTGAAGATTAGAAAGATTAGAAAATATGCCATTCATACCGAGGCTTGGTATCATTATGCCGTTGGATCAGTTGTTACCTTGGTTGAGATTATGATCGCATTTGTTTTCACATTGAAATGTTTTACATAGTTTCAATGTATGGTTTAATTAATTTAGATGCTCTACAGAGCTTTATGTTGTTAGATGAGAACTATGTATGTACTTTAGTTTTAATGTGATGATGAACTTCTATTAATTTGGTCACTTAATTATCTATTCATGATGTTCTGTAATGATTTTTGACACACTTAATTATATATAATGCACGTAGATGAACCGACAATGGATGTACGGTAACAGACACATCTCCGAGTACATTAAGGGCATGCATGAGTTTCTCGAAGCGGCTGAGGCAAATAAGCAGAATGGTTTTATGTGTTGTCCATGCCCTATATGTGGGAATACAAAGTCTTACTCTGACTGGAAAATCCTTCACACCCACCTGCTTTACAAGGGTTTCATGCCACACTATAATGTTTGGACGAGGCACAGAGAAATAGGGGTTATTATGGAAGACGGCGAAGAAGAGGAGTACGATGACAACTATGTGCCCCCTGAATACGGTCATGCTACTGAAGATCAAGAGGAACCAGACGATGTGCATGATGATGCTGCAACGGGCGAAGCTGCTGAAGATCAAGAGGAACCAGACGATGTGCCCGATGATGATGATCTCCACTGGGTCATTGTCGATGCAAGGATGCAATGCGAAAGTCAAAAGGAGAAGCTGAAGTTTGATCGCATGTTAGAGGATCACAAAAAAGGGTTGTACCCAAACTGCGAAGATGGCAACACAAAGCTTGGTACCGTACTGGAATTGCTGCAGTGGTAGGCAGAGAATGCTGTGCCTGACAAAGAATTTGAGAAGCTACTGAAAATATTGAAGAATAAGCTTCCAAAGGATAACGAATTGCCCGATAGTACATACGCAACAAAGAAGGTCGTATGCCCTCTAGGATTGGAGGTGCAGAAGATACATGCATGCCCTAATGACTGCATCCTCTACCGCGGTGCGTACAAGGATCTGAACACATGCCCGATATGCGGTGCATTACGGTATAAGATTAGACGAGATGACCCTGGTGATGTTGACGGCGAGCCCCCCAGGAAGAGGGTTCCTGCGAAGGTGATGTGGTATCCTCCTATAATACCACGATTGAAACATATGTTCAGAAATGGAGAGCATGCCAAGTTGATGCGATAGCACAGTGAGGACTGTAAGAAAGATGGGAAGTTGAGAGCACCCGCTGACGGGTCACAGTGGAGAAAAATCGAGAGAAAGTACTGGGATGAGTTTGCAAGTGACCCAAGGAACGTATGGTTTGCTTTAAGTGCGGATGGCATTAATCCTTTCGGGGAGCAGAGCAGCAATCACAACACCTGGCCCGTGACTTTATGTATGTATAACCTTCCTCCTTGGATGTGCATGAAGCGGAAGTTCATTATGATGCCAGTTCTCATCCAAGGCCCTAAGCAACCCGGCAACGACATTGATGTGTACCTAAGGCCATTATTTGAAGAACTTTTACAGCTGTGGAATGGAAACGGTGTACGTACGTGGGATGAGCACAAATAGGAGGAATTTGACCTAAAGGCATTGCTGTTCGTGACCATCAACGATTGGCCCGCTCTCAGTAACCTTTCAGGACAAACAAACAAGGGATACGACGCATGCATGCACTGTTTACTTGACACCGATAGTATATACCTGGGAAGCTGCAGGAAGAATGTGTACCTGGGCCATCGTCGATTTCTTCCAACCAACCATCAATGTCGAAAGAAAGGCAAGCATTTCAAAGGCGAGGCAGATCACCGGAAGAAGCCCGCCATGCGTACCGGTGATCATGTACTTGCTATGGTCAATGATTTACACGTAATCTTTGGAAAGGGTCCCGACGCACTAGCTATTCCGAATGATGCTGAGGGACACGCACCCATGTGGAAGAATAAATCTATATTTTGGGACCTACCCTACTAGAAAGACCTAGAGGTCCTGTCGTGGAATAGTCACGTCAGATGTCCTCGTGAAAGGACTTAGTTGTGGAGCCATCGCAACTAGGAAGCTTGAAGGGGTTAATCGGGACAAAGGACACGAGAGGTTTTATACTGGTTCGGCCCCTTACGCTGAAGGTAAGTGTCGATGTCAAAACCGGCGGATCTCGGGTAGGGGGTCCCGAACTGTGCGTCTAGGCGGATGGTAACACGAGACAAGGGACACGATGTTTTTACCCAGGTTCGGGCCCTCTCGGTGGAGGTAAAACCCTACTCCTGCTTGATTAATATTGATGGTATGGGTATTACAAGAGTTGATCTACCACGAGATCAGAGAGGCTAAACCCTAGAAGCTAGCCTATGGTATGATTGTTGTTCGTCCTACGAACTAAAACTCTCCGGTTTATATAGACACGGAGAGGGCTAGGGTTACACAGAGTCGGTTACAATGGGACGAGATCTTCATATCGTATCGCCAAGCTTGCCTTCCACGCCAAGGAAAGTCCCTTCCGGACACGGGACGAGGTCTTCAATCTTGTATCTTCATAGTTCGGGAGTCCGGCCAAAGGTCATAGTCCGACCATCCGGACACCCCCCAATCCAGGACTCCCTCAGTAGCCCCTGAACCAGGCTTCAATGACGACGAGTCCGGCGTGCAAGTTGTCTTCGGCATTTCAAGGCGGGTTCCTCCTCCGAATACTTCATAGAAGATGTTGAACACAAGGATAGTGTCCCGCTCTGCAAAAATAAGTTACACATACCACCGTAGAGAGAATAATTTCCACACAAATCTAATCTGCTGACGTATTCCGCAGCGTGACATCACGCCATGGCCAAGCCTTTATTCGAATCATTTTACTGCTCCACTCAGCGCGTTTAGCGAGGCAGTTTCTTTGGCACGTCTTGTCAAAGCAGAGATCGTGTCCCCTTATTCCGGGATTCTCATCAATACGGGCGTGGGTAACCCAACCGCGCCATTAACCGCGGCGCTTGGGAGATAAGCGAGTTTTATTAGGCCGGTGGGGGCTCGTAGTTTCGGCCGCCCATATAAGGGGATAAGGATCTACCCTTTCCATTTACGCCTTCTTCCTCCTTTGCTTATCCTTCCCTACACGCTCGAGCTCCAACGCCCAAGCCCGCACTTCCCACCTCAACCTTCTCCAATCATGTCCGGAGCGGGAGGTAGATGGATGGCCTCCTCCGTCACGGAGGGGCAAATCAAAAAGTTGAGGACGGCCGGATACCTGTCTGACGACATCAGGCACCGGCTTCCAGATGCGGGGCAACTCATCCCCACCCCCAGGCCCCATGAGAGGGTTGTTTTTCTCCCTCATTTCCTCCGCGGACTGGGTTTTCCACTTCACCCATTCGTCCGGGGGCTCATGTTCTACTACGGCCTGGACTTCCACGATCTAGCCCCGAACTTTATCCTCAACATCTCGGCGTTCATCATCGTGTGTGAGGCCTTCCTCTGCATCCAGCCCCACTTTGGCTTATGGCTGAAGACTTTTAATGTCAAGCCGAAAGTGGTGGGCGGCCGCCAAGCGGAGTGCGGAGGTGCCATGGTGGGCCGGATGGCCAACGTTCTATGGCTCGAGGGCTCCTTCGTGGAGACAATAAAAGGATGGCAATCGGGGTGGTTCTACATCACCGAGCCGCGCGACCCCAAATGGGAAGCGGCCCCCGAATTCCGATCTGGCTTTCCCACACGGCTCACCTCCTGGAAAGAGACGGGCCTAACGTGGGGAGATTCGGAAGAGCTGACCGGACTCCAAACCTGTGTAAAAAAACTGGTGAGCAAGAACCTCAAGCTCGTCAACGTAGTCCAGGTCATGCTTATCCGCCGGGTCCTCCCATGCCAACAACGGGCCTTCAAATTGTGGGAGCTCGATCTGGCACAACACCCAACCTTGAGAGGGCTCTTCGACACCACGTATGAGGATGCCTGGAAGGTGCTGTTCAAGGGTGCCAAGGCCCCCGCGTCCGCTACCGAGGATTACGGATTCAGCTTGCGGCGCCAGGCCAACGAGGTAAGCTATTCTACCCTTTACAGGACTCTTGTCTTTCATAGTTTGACTCTATGCGGGATCTAAAGTCCCCTACCTTTGACAGGACTGGCTGAAGAAGTCCGGGCAGGTTATCTGTCCGGCTCCCCTACCAGAAGACCCAGCGGACGCCTGATTGACGGGGCTGCTGGTTCCGGCACCTCACGTGGTGCCGAAGAAGAAGGCCAAGAAGAAGGCCACGGGGACTCGAAAGAGCTCCCGACGCCTGGTGGTGTCGGATTCATCGCCCGACAACCCCGACGCACCGTCTGCCTCCGAAGGCGAGGAGGAGGAAGAAGAAGAAGAAGAAGAAGCCTCTCTCCCTCCAACGAGGGGAGGAAAGAAAAGAAAGGCCGCCCCAACTGGGGAGGCCGGAGGGTCCAAGAAGGGGAAGACCCTTCCGTCAGACTACGCCTCCGATGCCGAAGACGGCGGGGAGGAATGGCCATCCAGGGTCAAGCCCCTCGCAAAATCGTAAGTGTCCGGCTACCCGAATGACTTATGGCGCTCCTCTATTATTTGATAGCTTCTGACACTGAATTTAATTATGCAGTCCGCCCAGAGCTCAGCTCGACGATTCGTCAAGCGGCTCCCTGAATTCGTCGGATGTGAATAGTGCTTCACTTTCGACGGCCTCCTCCCCGCTCCCTGCGGACAACGCTGAGGTGGAGTCCCAAAAGGGACCGAACCAGGAGGAGGTGGTCCTGGAGGCGCCTCAAGGTGACCTCCTGGACTCCAGGCCCAAAGGGGGTAAAGCCCCGGAGAGATCTAAGTCTGGCCCCGGGCCGGACACTGCTCCGGAACCATCAACGGTTCCAGAGTCCGACAGGCGGCGCCTTCATAAGAAGGGCAAGCCTACGACGCCGACGACCCCCGTCCATCCGGAGGCACCGGACAATTTGCTGGAGGTGCTTAACGACGCCTCCATCAACGAAGAACAACCCACTGTTATGAGTGCGGGGATTCAGAAGGTTCAGTCCGTCAAGAGCGGTCTGACAGAAGCCTGTACAAGTCTGTTAACAGGCTTTGAGGTACGTGTTCAAAACACATAAAAAATGTTACCGCATAGACAGTAGCCCCTGATGCTCAGTTCGGCGTTCGGAAAGAAAAGCCGAGCTGAGGATCTAAAAAGATATACGCATGAGTTTAATAAAAATATGTCAATATGGGAATGCAGGCTGCGCTGCTGACCTCTGCCGCACTGACTGCAGAGGTCAATGTATTGAAGGAAAGCCTCGAGCGGTCCGAGAGCGAGCTCGGCCGTGCCAAGAAGCAGCTCGAGGACAAATTGGGTATGTAGTACCACATGTAAATGTATATAGAAATACTTGGTTGCAAATAATGACAGGACCAACGTAAATGTTGCAGGGGCCACGGCCGAGGTGGCGACCCTGAAGGAGGCGGTCTCCAAGGCTGAAAACATTGCGGCCCTAGAGCGCACCAAGCGAGAGAAGCAGGAGGCGCGGGTGGCGGAGGTGCGGCAAGAGCTCCAGGCTCTCGTGGAAAAACACGAGAGTTTGGAGCGTGACTCAAAGACTCGGGAGTCCGAGCTCGCCTTGGCTGTTGAGAGTGCCAAAACCGCTAAGGCCGAAGCCCATAAGGACCTCCTGGAGATCGAGGCGATGAAGAAGATAGCGGCGGGTAAGGCATTCTTTATGCAAAGCAAGAACACAAAAGTAAATTATCTGTTACTTACCCGAATCCGGAGCTCTCTAGGAGCGTTCACCGATCTCCCCTGTAGTGTGTCTGATGCTGCCGCGTTCTACCGAGCCGAGGAGGGGAGCTCAACGGAAAAGGTGTTCTGGTCTCAGTATGCTGAGGCCGAACATCCGGTGCCCCTGAGCGACTAGCTGAAGCAGCTGGTCGAGCTCCACAAGGTGGCCGAACAGGCCATGAAGGGCCTCATAGTTCGGCTATGGCCTAGGGAAGCCATGCCTGGGAGCTACTTCGGTCTGGTGCGGCGGCTGGTGGATGCGTGTCCGTGGATTGAGGTTATCAAGTGCTCCGTCTGCATTGAAGGTGCCCGTCGGGCCCTTGCCCATGCTAAAGTGCACTGGGGCAAGCTGGACGCGGAGAAGCTTTTGACGGACACGCCACCGCCGGGCAAGGAGTATCGCACACCCGAGATGTATTATAAGGGCGTCCTGAAGGGTGCCCGCCGTATAGCGGATGAGTGCTCCAAATATGTAATTTTTGAGTAGACTCGCATTTGTTATCCTGTACGCTGAAAACTTTGTTCATGTGCGTTAAGCAACGCTTGTTAATTTAAAATATTGCCTTCTGTGCGGCCGTTTATCAAATCCGAGAGATGCAAGTCGTCGGCTTCTACCCCCATGCCACGAGTGCTGGGGTGTTCGGGATAAACCTGAGCGCTCTTGTTCGCATTCTTGGGTCCATCTAGGGAGGCGCTCAGCACAACGAACCAGGCCATCAGACTTATAATGCTTTATCACTCTCACTTAGCCATAGAATTCTATAATTTTAAATTTCGGTGAAGCCCCTAGTATTCGGAAGACCGAGTTCGGGGCGCTATCCACGCCTTGGCCAGATAAATCCGGCTCCTCGCTCTAAGCGGCATAAGTCTTTAAGGACTCGAAAAACCTCGCGAACAGCGACCGGTCTCTCGCACTATCATGACAGTCAGTTTTAGCTTTCTCTAGTGAGGTGTTAACCCAGCTCAACTGGGTTACAATCGCAGTAGTTCTCCCAGCGCTACCTTAGCCAACATTGCGGAACGTAAGGTACCAAAACATGGGAGCCGGGCAAACCCAACCCAAGACATGATTCGGAGCCGATGCATATAATACTATAAGTTCGGGGTGCCGCACTCAGGAGAGTGTTCGGTCTTTTCACACCATGTTATGGGGTACTTAAGCCCCTGGTGTATTGGCGGTACCAAAGTGTACGGTTGCGTGATGTCATGACTGAACATATATGTATAAAAATAGATGAATACAATAAAATATAAGAGCTATGTCTTATTTATTAAAAAGGGCTGCTATGAAAGCAGAACGATACAAATAGTGCGATAAGCAAGAGATGGGATTATTTGACGTGTCCCCCTCCAGGGGCAAGCTGCGGGTCTTTAAGTAAAAACAGGTATTTAACTCGTTATAGAGGCCACCTGGACATTCAACGCGGCTTGTTCTCGCCCTGGCTATTGCATCGTGTGTTCGGTGAGTGTATTGCCAGACAGGCCTTCCGAATAGGTGGGTCCTGAAAGTGTAAAAAATAAAAAAGGAAAACGGCGAAATAAGGAGCCCCTAAGTGCGGTTGAGCCGCATTCTGGGCGTGCCGTAGTTGTGCCCCTCCCCTTATGCCCATGGTATTTTCAAAGCGTAATTATGTACGCGTGGTACCGATATCACTGTCGGAGACCCCGACTCAATGCCACATCGATCTAGCATGTAACGCCTCATATCACTTTGCGGCCTCACGCACGGTATCCCCACGGGTGTCGCCTTACCTTTGCCCGGGACCGTTTGCGCATTTTGGCACACGTATATGATGGTGTCGCTAGCATCCATATGATAAAGAGCCCGGGCTGACATGGCTAGTCGTAAACCCAAAGTGGCACTAACTTACAGGGACAGGCATCCATGACCCAGCATCGAACGTGTCGGTCATCAACGAGTGAATCCAGGCTGTAGCACTGGGCTAACAGGACTCCGGTGAACCGGGCTGTAGCGGGCTAGCAGGACTCCGGTATTCATCGCGTGACATTTCCCCGAAGGGACAGACACAGGATCGAAGAAGGACACATGCCGGCCTGCCTAAGTGTTCCGGAGCAGTAGCAAGCTACCAGGGCTCAGTGGAAGCACTAGGAGACATTTCCCGGTAAGAGAGGCTACTAAGAATAAACAACTAGATAGTTAGATCCCACACATAGCAATACACATTACACGTACGCATAACATGCAAGTATGTGCTGTACAACATGGCATCACAGCATAACTTAACAAACATATAGATAAAGGCTCAGAAGAGCCATCATAGCATTTATTGCAAACAGGGGTCACAAAACCCATCATACAGAGCATACAAGCAACAAGCGGAAGCATTACATGTCTGGGTACAGACATCTACAAATGAAAAAGGCTGAAAGCCTGACTATCTACAACATCCGATCAAGATCGTAGCTGAGGTACTAGCTACTAGTCGAAGTCCATGAGAACCCTAGTAAGACCGAAGTCTCTGCTGCAAAAACATAAATAAAGCAACATGAGTACAAAGGTACTCAGCAAGACTTACATCAGATCCTATCATACATGCATTTGTATCAAGAGGGTAATGTGGGATTTAGTTGCAGCAAGCCAGCTTTGACTCAGTGGCTATCCTGTTCTACGACTACCAGAAACTCTTGAGGTGAGACAACGTACACGAGTCCACTAACCACCATACAATACACTACTATGGATTCATCCCCGTCTCCCTACGAGAAGGCCATCCATAGCACTCACACTTGTCTTGAGCATTTTAGAGTATCCACTTCAAGTTGTCTATGTACCATGTAAGCATCCAAGAAGTCCATAACCGCGGACCCGGCTATTCGAATAGATCATGTTAACCCTGCAGGGGTGTACCTCTTCACACACGCTCTCGCCACTTACCGCCATGTACACGTCATGTATCTCAGCAACCTTCAAGCGGAAGCCTGGCGAGGGTGTCGGCCACGACCTGACTAACCACACAAGACTCTAGTCCAGGTTTATCGCCTATTCGGGTTCCATCCGCAAGGAGATCCGGCCGGGGTGTCGCTCACGGCCCCAAACGATGTGAGCAGGGTTCCCGAGCCCACCAACCGGGTGCCACTCGGTACACCGGGCCACGTGTGCCTAGTCTGTCCCAAGCCCACCCTGCCGGGTGCCACTTGGTAGAAAAATAGCACTACCTACAAACACCAGAAACTAGTTGCGACTCCTGGACAGAGATCAAGTTGGCTAATAAGTCGAGAGGGGCACTTAAGCATTCCAATGTGTGGTAGTATCGAGTCATTGGACAACATACATAGAACTCAGTGCTTAAGGACGGTTCCAGTGAGACAACCCACCATGTACTCCTACATGGCCTCTCACCGCTACCTTTACCAAATCGTGTTTACACACTTAACTCTCAGCATCGGAACACATCGTAACACTCCAATTCATTCCCAATGAACCAGACCTGACACAACTCTAAGCAATAGCAGGCATAGCATGGTAGGAACACAACAATGGCTTCAATCAACTCCTACACATGCTAGTGGGTTTCAACTATTTACTGTGGCAATGACAGGTCATGCAGAGGAATGGGTTCAACTACCGCAGCACAAGGTAGCAGATGAATCGTTGTTGTCCTAATGCAATAACTGAGAGCAGGAGCGAGAGAGTAGGGTTTTATCGAAATGAACAAGGGGGTTTGCTTGCCTGGTAAATCAACAAGGGAGGCACTGCTTCACAGACAGGTACTCTGGAACGTCTCCGGAGCAGGACCTATCGAGAAGGAACGGTGCCGGCAATCAAAACACAATCATGTGCAACAATATGATGCATGAGCATGGCATGTAGATGTGATGCTGTTTGAGCTAATGCAACTAGTAATCATTTGGTTTGAAGTCCATTTGAACCATAAGCTCAAATGTAATTCTAAATTAAGTCTCTTAATGTGCCATAATGTGTTTCCTCATATTCAGCATGTATAAGTTGGTTTTTCATGCATGAAACTAGTACAGATGGAAAGATTGCATTTTTCTGATAATTTTTCATATATAAATTATTTTAATCTGAGCTACGGTTGAATTGTTATGAATTTTTGAAGTTTAAATCAATTTCTGGAATTTCCTGATTTAATTTAAACCCAGAAATCGTATTATTGCGCCAGCATGACGTCAGCACGACATCAGCGGTCAACTGGGCTGGTCCGGGTCAAACCCGACGTGTGGGGCCCACACGTCAGTGACAGGGGGGTTAAACAGGGGTTAATTTAGTTCTAATTAAAAGTTAGTGGCGCTGGGGCCCACTGTCAGTGTCAGGGGGGTTAGTTAACGGTGATTAGCACTAAGCTAATCACCTGCCGACGGGGCCCACTCGTCAGGCCGGCGAGGTCGTCGGCGGCGACCTCTGGACGCGGCGGCGTCCGCGAAACAGGCCACGGGGGCGGCGTCGGAGAGCACCGGGGCGTAGCCCGGGCTCTCGCGCATCTGGTGGGGCGGGTGGAAGGAGCGGGGGAGGCCGGAGCTCGCCGGAGCAAAGCTCGCGGCGGCGGCCGGAGCTCGGCTTCGATCGGGAACGGGCTGCGAGGCACTAGGGAGGCGGCGAGCGGGTCCGCGTGACTCGCCAGAGTGCACTGAGTGCAACGGCGAGCTCGGCTGCGGCCTGCGGCGGCTGTGGCCACGACGGCGAGGAGCTGCGGCGGCGATGGCTTCGGCCGTGGTGGTAGCGACGGCTACGACACGGAAACGAGGGGGAGAAGAGAGGGGAAACAGGGAGATGCTCACGGCGATCACGCAGAGCAGCACAGCGGGGTCGGGGGAGACCTGGTGACGGCGAATCGACGGCGGCGAACGGCGGAGCCCAAGGAGGAAGACGATGGCGATGGCGGCGATGGAGGCCGTCCGGAGGTGCGTGGCTCGACGAGGAGGTAGCCGGCGACGTGGCGGACCTCGTGGACTGCTCAGATGCTCTCGAGGGGTGCGGTGGCTACGCCTACGGCGAGCGGTGGCGTCGGTGGCGTTCGGCCGTGAGAGAGAGAGAGAGAGACAGAGGAGAGGACGAGGGCGAGGGGGAGTGCGAGGGGGTCGGGGTGGCTGCGTGGCGTCGTCCGGGGCATCCAGACGAGGAGGGGAGAGGCAGGCAGGCAGGGAGGGAGGTGGCGTGGCGCGGTGACGCGCGCGCGCGCCGGGCACGCTCCGTCCCCCTGTCGGGGAGGAAGATGACAGAGGAGGGGGGCCAGGTGGGCTGGGCCGCCTGCTGGCTGGGCCGGCCTGCTGCGGCTGGGCTGCACAGGGGGAAGCCCCAGGTAAGCCCCTCCTCTTTATTTCTGTTTTCTATTTTTTTCTGACATTTGTTTTGATTTAATAAAATACTAAATCAATTTAATACCTTATGCCAATTTTTGCAGGAGCTGGATATATTATTCCAGAGCTCCTTTATAAATGGCATAATTTTTGGACCATATTTCATATATATAGCAATATATTTCCAAAGCAAATATTTATCGAATTAATCCAAATGGCCAAAATAAATATCCATGAGCTCCTAAAAATATTGTTTTGATTTTTATCTCTGTCCAATATTTTCAGAGAGCAACATGAGCATTTTCTTGGACCCTTTTGGAGAAATTTTTATTTGGGTCATTTTCAAAAATGATTCTGAGGGTTCCACCAATCCTCATTTCAAACTTAAATGAAATTTAAACATGATGCACAAATGACTAGCTAGTCTAGGTCATACCAGACTAGGGATGTGACAACTCGCCCCCTCTTGAAAAAATCTCGTCCCGAGATTCAAGGGTTGACGGAAAGAAAGCGGGGTACTCCAGTCGAAGACGATCTTCTCGCTCCCAAGTAGCTTCTCTCTCGGAATGATGAGACCACTGAACTTTGAGAAACTTGATGTTCTGACGTCGAGTGACACGCTCTGCTTGATCAAGAATGCGAACCGGGTACTCTCGGTATGTGAGGTTATCTTGGAGATCAAGCGTTTCATGGTCCACTCCGCGGATGGGATCCGAGAAGCAACGCCTGAGTTGAGATACGTGGAAGACATCATGAACTCGAGAAAGATGTGGGGGTAGTTCCAACTGGTAGGCAACCTTTCCTCGTTTAGCGAGAATGCGAAAGGGACCAATGTAACGAGGAGCCAACTTGCCCTTGATACCGAAACGATGGGTACCCTTCAAAGGAGTAACCCGAAGGTAAGCTTGGTCGCCAATTTCATAAGTCATATCCTTATGATGACGATCGTACTGGCTTTTCTGACGAGACTGGGCTGTTTTCAAATTCTCACGAATGATGCGAACTTGCTCTTCTGCCTCCTGGATCATGTCCGGTCCAAAGAATTGTCTTTCACTGGTTTCTGACCAATTCAAAGGTGTTCGACATCTTCGTCCATAGAGAACCTCAAAAGGAGCTTTCTTGAGGCTGGATTGGTAGCTATTGTTATAAGCAAACTCGGCGAAAGGAAGACATTTCTCCCAATCCATACCGAATGAGATAACACAAGCTTTGAGCATATCTTCGAGAATTTGATTGACCCGTTCCACCTGACCACTCGACTGAGGGTGGAAAGCGGTACTGAAAGAAAGATGGGTTCCCATGGCAGTTTGGAAACTCTCCCAGAAATGAGAAGTGAAAAGACTGCCACGATCTGAATTGATCTCTAGTGGAACACCATGAAGTGACACTATTCGAGAAATATATAAGTCAGCAAGCTGACTAGCAGTGATACTCTCTCGAACAGGAAGGAAGTGAGCCACTTTGGAGAGACGATCAATGACTACGAAGATAGCATTATTCCCTCTCTTGGTCCTGGGAAAGCCGGTGATGAAGTCCATACCAACTTTATCCCATTTCCATTCAGGAATAGCTAAAGGCTGAAGGGTGCCAGCAGGCCTTTGATGCTCTGCCTTAACACGACGACAAACGTCACAGTTAGCAATAAACTGAGCGATTTCTCTCTTCATCCTAGTCCACCAGAACCTCTGGCGTAGGTCCTGATACATCTTAGTACTACCGGGATGAATCATGAGAGGAGATTCATGCGCCTCCTTAAGAATCAATTGTCGCAGATGTTGATTCTTGGGAACCACCAAGCGATTCTCAAAGAAAACAACACCACGATCATCCATAGAGAAACACCCACCAACTCCCTTCTTAATGTTTCTCTTAATGCGGATAACCCCCCTATCAAACTTCTGGTCAGAGATGATCTGATCCTCAAGGGTAGGTTTCGCCACCAAGGTAGAAAGGAATCCGCGAGGAGCAATGTGAAGGTTAAGCTTACAGAATTCCTCATGGAGAAGTGGTTGGCCTTGCTGCAACATGAGATTGTTGCAATAGGATTTACGACTTAGAGCATCAGCCATGACATTGGCTTTGCCTGGGGTGTAGGTAATCCCTAGATCATAATCTGTGATCAACTCCAACCAACGTCTTTGCCTAAGGTTCAAATCTGGTTGGGTGAAGATATACTTGAGACTCTGGTGATCGGTGTAGATCTCGCAACGTTTACCAAGAAGGTAATGTCGCCAGGTCTTGAGTGCATAGACTACGGCTGCGAGCTCTAGATCATGTGTAGGATAATTCTCCTCATGTGGATGCAACTGTCGAGATGCATAGGCAATCACATGACGATCCTGCATAAGAATGCAACCTAGTCCCTGTCGTGAGGCGTCACAATAGATAACAAAGTCCTTTGTGAAATCCGGTGGCACAAGTATGGGAGCAGAAGTCAGGTGTCTTTTCAGTTCCTGAAAACTGTACTCACACTGTGGGGACCACTCAAACTTTTTATCTTTCTTGAGAAGTTCCGTGAGGGGTTTGGCTACTTTGGAGAAGTTTTCAACAAAGCGACGACAATAGCTGGCTAGACCAAGGAAACTCCTAACTTGTTTAATGGTCTCAGGTGGAGTCCAATCGAGAACAGCCTGAACTCTCTCGGGATTGACAGCAATGCCCTTACCAGAGATTACGTGACCTAAGTAGGTCACTTCTGACAACCAAAATTCACACTTGGAGAACTTGGCATAAAGGCGGTGCTCTCTGAGTTTTTCTAAAACAAGTCTAAGATGTTCGACATGCTCTTCCTCGTTCTTCGAGTAAATAAGAATATCATTGAGGTAAACCACGACGAACTTATCTAAGTACTCCATGAAGATCGAGTTCATCAAGCGGGAGAATGTGGCTGGGGCGTTGGTTAGGCCAAAGGACATGACGGTGTACTCGTATTGACCATAACGAGGGACAAAAGCTGTCTTGGGAATGTCCCCATTTCTGATTTTGATTTGGTGGTATCCTAACCTTAAATCCATCTTGGAGAAGACTGAGGATCCAGCGAGCTGATTATACAGGTCGTTGATCCTGGGGAGCGGATACTTGTTCTTTATCGTGACCAAATTAACGGGACGATAATCAACGACCATCCGGTCCGTACCGTCTTTCTTCTTGAGAAAGAGGACGGGGCAAGCCCAAGGAGAAGAACTAGGACGGATGAAACCCTTTTGCAAGGACTCATCGAGTTGTTTCTTAAGCTCGGCTAGTTCTAGGGGTGCCATCTTGTAAGGTCTCCGGGAGATTGGAGCTGTTCCTGGGATAAGATCTATGACGAACTCTACATCTCTGTCAGGTGGAACACCTGGCAGTTCCTCTGGAAAGACATCTGGAAAGTCACGAACTACCGGGATATCTTCAAGGTCTGGAAGAGGGCTGGCATTAAGAGAATAGAGCTGACGCCTTGCAACTCTAGTGGAGACGATGACTATCTTGCCAGATGGGTGTGTAAGCTGAACAGATCTGGAGTAACAATCAATCTTGGCATGATGAGCTGTCATCCAGTCCATACCCAAGATGATGTTAATATCTGAGGACTTGAGGGCTACAAGTGATGCAAGGAATACAAGTCTATCAACAAGAATTTCGTTACCATGGCTGATTCTGGTGGTCTGCCATCTAGACCCTGGGGTTTGGATTTCAAGCGGAGTTGGCATATCACAAAATGACATGTCGTGCAAATGAGCATAGCCTTCAGAAATGAAGGAGTGAGATGCTCCAGTATCGAATAGAACTGATGCTGGGTGACAATTGACAAGGAGTGTACCAAGAACGACATCCGGATCATCATGAGCGTCTTTAACTGAGACGTGATGCACACGTCCACGTTCAGTGGGGGCTGACTTGACACTGATCATCTTGCGTGATGGCTTAACACAGCCAACAGTCTTCTCGGGCTGGGGTGGAGCATAACTAGTCTGAGAGCAATCACGTGCATAGTGTCCTGGCTTCCCGCATGTGAAGCAAGTCCCTGAGGTTGGACGTGGACCCGCACTGACAAGCGGTCTACCAGTAGGCCTGGGTGGAACATACGACTGAGCTGGGGAAGGCACCACATGAGATGACCTTGGTGTATAACCGGAAGGAAGAGCGGAGTTTGGAACCCAAAACCGGCGTTTCTGGGAACTAGGGCCAGAGGAGGATCCCAAATCACGGGTGTGCTTACGAGACTCCTCGTAAGTGAGCTGAGCTGTCTCTGCATTAATGGCTTTGTTCACAAGAGCTTGGAATGTATCACAATGATGCAGGTGGAGATCACGACGCAACTTGGGGTTGAGACCCTTCCGGAACCTAGCTTGCTTCTTGGCGTCCGTGGACACTTCTTCTGTGGCATAGCGGGCAAGGTTCTCGAACTCTCTACTATAGGCATCAACAGCCATCTTATTCTGGGTGAGACTACAGAACTCTTCTCTCTTGCGATCAAGGAGGGCCTGGGGAATGTGATGCTCGCGAAAAGCCTCAGTGAAATCCTTCCAGGTAGGAATCTGGCCAGCTGGAAGCAAAGTCTCATAGTTCTGCCACCAAAGACTAGCAGGACCTTCCAGGTGGTATGCGGCATAGGTGACCTTGTCATCTTCAGCTACGCTCGTGGAACACAGCTTATGAGTGATGCTACGGAGCCAGTCATCTGCATCGAGTGGCTCGATGGAATGATGAAAAGTAGGTGGGTGCAAGCGAATGAAATCATGAATGGTAGCAGACCCTTTGAACTGATGTGCGGTGTTCTCCTCGATACGTGCCAACAAACGGTTAGACTCACGCTTGTTCCTCTCCATTTCTAACATGAACTCTGTCAACGAAGGCTGGTCAGGAGGATCCTCATTCCTACCATCTCCGTGGTTCTGGCTACGAGCGACGGAACTTCGCTTAGCTGATGACATCCTGAGAGACGAGCCAAGGACGGAGTCAGCATCAATCTATAGGCTATAGAATGTAGGACAAGGGATTAGTATCACTCGAACTCCTAGGAAAATTCCGGCAGCATAACGACAGTAAAATGCTCAGAATGAGACATCCTACTAAAAATGGGGTGGTAACATACTCATCATCATCACTCAAGGTTCGGGGGTAGTACTAAACATACTACACCGGAAATACTCTAAACTGGGGTATGACTCTGATCAACCAATCCTATGGGACTACGGAGTAGTAACACGTGATCCTGATAGACGGAAGAGAAGCCTAGTTCCTTAATCCCGTCGGAAAGATAGGACGACTCAGATCAGAAGGTCATGAGGTATAAGGAGTAAAAAGAGCCTTACGTTCCAACCCACAATCAATTCCCTTACATAACTAAAGATTTTCTAGACTTGACTTCGACCAGTATGGCTTGGTAAACCTACAGGCAGTCAGGCTCTGATACCAAAAGCTATCGGAGACCCCGACTCAATGCCACATCGATCTAGCATGTAACGCCTCATATCACTTTGCGGCCTCACGCACGGTATCCCCACGGGTGTCGCCTTACCTTTGCCCGGGACCGTTTGCGCATTTTGGCACACGTATATGATGGTGTCGCTAGCATCCATATGATAAAGAGCCCGGGCTGACATGGCTAGTCGTAAACCCAAAGTGGCACTAACTTACAGGGACAGGCATCCATGACCCAGCATCGAATGTGTCGGTCATCAACGAGTGAATCCAGGCTGTAGCACTGGGCTAACAGGACTCCGGTGAACCGGGCTGTAGCGGGCTAGCAGGACTCCGGTATTCATCGCGTGACATTTCCCCGAAGGGACAGACACAGGATCGAAGAAGGACACATGCCGGCCTGCCTAAGTGTTCCGGAGCAGTAGCAAGCTACCAGGGCTCAGTGGAAGCACTAGGAGACATTTCCCGGTAAGAGAGGCTACTAAGAATAAACAACTAGATAGTCAGATCCCACACATAGCAATACACATTACACGTACGCATAACATGCAAGTATGTGCTGTACAACATGGCATCACAGCATAACTTAACAAACATATAGATAAAGGCTCAGAAGAGCCATCATAGCATTTATTGCAAACAGGGGTCACAAAACCCATCATACAGAGCATACAAGCAACAAGCGGAAGCATTACATGTCTGGGTACAGACATCTACAAATGAAAAAGGCTGAAAGCCTGACTATCTACAACATCCGATCAAGATCGTAGCTGAGGTACTAGCTACTAGTCGAAGTCCATGAGAACCCTAGTAAGACCGAAGTCTCTGCTGCAAAAACATAAATAAAGCAACATGAGTACAAAGGTACTCAGCAAGACTTACATCAGATCCTATCATACATGCATTTGTATCAAGAGGGTAATGTGGGATTTAGTTGCAGCAAGCCAGCTTTGACTCAGTGGCTATCCTGTTCTACGACTACCAGAAACTCTTGAGGTGAGACAACGTACACGAGTCCACTAACCACCATACAATACACTACTATGGATTCATCCCCGTCTCCCTACGAGAAGGCCATCCATAGCACTCACACTTGTCTTGAGCATTTTAGAGTATCCACTTCAAGTTGTCTATGTACCATGTAAGCATCCAAGAAGTCCATAACCGCGGACCCGGCTATTCGAATAGATCATGTTAACCCTGCAGGGGTGTACCTCTTCACACACGCTCTCGCCACTTACCGCCATGTACACGTCATGTATCTCGGCAACCTTCAAGCGGAAGCCTGGCGAGGGTGTCGGCCACGACCTGACTAACCACACAAGACTCTAGTCCAGGTTTATCGCCTATTCGGGTTCCATCCGCAAGGAGATCCGGCCGGGGTGTCGCTCACGGCCCCAAACGATGTGAGCAGGGTTCCCGAGCCCACCAACCGGGTGCCACTCGGTACACCGGGCCACGTGTGCCTAGTCTGTCCCAAGCCCACCCTGCCGGGTGCCACTTGGTAGAAAAATAGCACTACCTACAAACACCAGAAACTAGTTGCGACTCCTGGACAGAGATCAAGTTGGCTAATAAGTCGAGAGGGGCACTTAAGCATTCCAATGTGTGGTAGTATCGAGTCATTGGACAACATACATAGAACTCAGTGCTTAAGGACGATTCCAGTGAGACAACCCACCATGTACTCCTACATGGCCTCTCACCGCTACCTTTACCAAATCGTGTTTACACACTTAACTCTCAGCATCGGAACACATCGTAACACTCCAATTCATTCCCAATGAACCAGACGTGACACAACTCTAAGCAATAGCAGGCATAGCATGGTAGGAACACAACAATGGCTTCAATCAACTCCTACACATGCTAGTGGGTTTCAACTATTTACTGTGGCAATGACAGGTCATGCAGAGGAATGGGTTCAACTACCGCAGCACAAGGTAGCAGATGAATCGTTGTTGTCCTAATGCAATAACTGAGAGCAGGAGCAAGAGAGTAGGGTTTTATCGAAATGAACAAGGGGGTTTGCTTGCCTGGTAAATCAACAAGGGAGGCACTGCTTCACAGACAGGTACTCTGGAACGTCTCCGGAGCAGGACCTATCGAGAAGGAACGGTGCCGGCAATCAAAACACAATCATGTGCAACAATATGATGCATGAGCATGGCATGTAGATGTGATGCTGTTTGAGCTAATGCAACTAGTAATCATTTGGTTTGAAGTCCATTTGAACCATAAGCTCAAATGCAATTCTAAATTAAGTCTCTTAATGTGCCATAATGTGTTTCCTCATATTCAGCATGTATAAGTTGGTTTGTCATGCATGAAACTAGTACAGATGGAAAGATTGCATTTTTCTGATAATTTTTCATATATAAATTATTTTAATCTGAGCTACGGTTGAATTGTTATGAATTTTTGAAGTTTAAATCAATTTCTGGAATTTCCTGATTTAATTTAAACCCAGAAATCGTATTATTGCACCAGCATGACGTCAGCACGACGTCAGCGGTCAACTGGGCTGGTCCGGGTCAAACCCGACGTGTGGGGCCCACACGTCAGTGACAGGGGGGTTAAACAGGGGTTAATTTAGTTCTAATTAAAAGTTAGTGGCGCTGGGGCCCACTGTCAGTGTCAGGGGGGTTAGTTAACGGTGATTAGCACTAAGCTAATCACCTGCCGACGGGGCCCACTCGTCAGGCCGGCGAGGTCGTCGGCGGCGACCTCTGGACGCGGCGGCGTCCGCGAAACAGGCCACGGGGGCGGCGTCGGAGAGCACCGGGGCGTAGCCCGGGCTCTCGCGCATCTGGTGGGGCGGGTGGAAGGAGCGGGGGAGGCCGGAGCTCGCCGGAGCAAAGCTCGCGGCGGCGGCCGGAGCTCGGCTTCGATCGGGAACGGGCTGCGAGGCACTAGGGAGGCGGCGAGCGGGTCCGCGTGACTCGCCAGAGTGCACTGAGTGCAACGGCGAGCTCGGCTGCGGCCTGCGGCGGCTGTGGCCACGACGGCGAGGAGCTGCGGCGGCGATGGCTTCGGCCGTGGTGGTAGCGACAGCTACGACACGGAAACGAGGGGGAGAAGAGAGGGGAAACAGGGAGATGCTCACGGCGATCACGCAGAGCAGCACAGCGGGGTCGGGGGAGACCTGGTGACGGCGAATCGACGGCGGGGAACGGCAGAGCCCGAGGAGGAAGACGATGGCGATGGCGGTGATGGAGGCCGTCCGGAGGTGCGTGGCTCGACGAGGAGGTAGCCGGCGACGTGGCGGAGCTCGTGGACTGCTCAGATGCTCTCGAGGGGTGCGGTGGCTACGCCTACGGCGAGCGGTGGCGTCGGTGGCGTTCGGCCGTGAGAGAGAGAGAGAGAGACAGAGGAGAGGACGAGGGCGAGGGGGAGTGCGAGGGGGTCGGGGTGGCTGCGTGGCGTCGTCCGGGGCATCCAGACGAGGAGGGGAGAGGCAGGCAGGCAGGGAGGGAGGTGGCGTGGCGCGGTGACGCGCGCGCGCGCCGGGCACGCTCCGTCCCCCTGTCGGGGAGGAAGATGACAGAGGAGGGGGGCCAGGTGGGCTGGGCCGCCTGCTGGCTGGGCCGGCCTGCTGCGGCTGGGCTGCACAGGGGGAAGCCCCAGGTAAGCCCCTCCTCTTTATTTCTGTTTTCTATTTTTTTCTGACATTTGTTTTGATTTAATAAAATACTAAATCAATTTAATACCTTATGCCAATTTTTGCAGGAGCTGGATATATTATTCCAGAGCTCCTTTATAAATGGCATAATTTTTGGACCATATTTCATATATATAGCAATATATTTCCAAAGCAAATATTTATCGAATTAATCCAAATGGCCAAAATAAATATCCATGAGCTCCTAAAAATATTGTTTTGATTTTTATCTCTGTCCAATATTTTCAGAGAGCAACATGAGCATTTTCTTGGACCCTTTTGGAGAAATTTTTATTTGGGTCATTTTCAAAAATGATTCTGAGGGTTCCACCAATCCTCATTTCAAACTTAAATGAAATTTAAACATGATGCACAAATGACTAGCTAGTCTAGGTCATACCAGACTAGGGATGTGACAATCACCATCTGGCGAGGGCTGGGGTTGGGGCCGCACTGCTATGCTTGCTCGGATCATGCCAGCCTGCTCTGTTGTAGGTTGCTTCGGGCGCGCTTGACGTTGTCCGGACGTTTTACACCCGGATTGGAGAGTTGCCTTGAGAGGCTGATCTGTTCTTCCGCCGCCAGGGCCGCTGTGTGCTCCTCCGTTCGGAGAGAGCGTTCGGTGTTTCCATTTACTGTGATGACTCCGCGAGGGCTTGGCATCTTGAGCTTGAGATATGCGTAGTGCTGCACCGCATTGAATTTTGCAAATGCGGTTCGTCCGAGCAGGGCGTGATAGCCACTGCGGAATGGGACTATGTCGAAGATTCACTCCTCGCTTCGGAAATTGTCCGGGGATCCGAAGACCACTTCGAGTGTAACCGAGCCTGTACAGCTGGCTTCTACACCTGGTATGACGCCTTTAAAGGTTGTCTTTGTGGGTTTAATCCTTGAGGGATCTATACCCATTATTTGCACTGTATCCTGATAAAGCAGGTTCAGGCTGCTGCCGCCGTCCATCAGGACTCTGGTGAGGTGAAATCCGTCAATGATTGGGTCTAGGACCAATGCGGCGAATCCGCCATGACGAACGCTAGTGGGGGTGGTTCCTTCGATCAAAGATGATCGGGCAGGAGGACCATGGGTTGAACTTTGGGGCGACTGGCTCCAGCGCGTAGACGTCCTTAAGAGCACGCTTCCGCTCCCTTTTGGGGATGTGGGTTGCGTATATCATGTTCACCGTCCGCACTTGCGGGGGGAATCCCTTCTGTCCTCTGTTGTTCGGCGGCCGGGGATCCTCCTCGTCATTGCTATGCAGCCCCTTGTCTCTGGTTTCGGCACTTAACTTGCCTGCCTGCTTGAACACCCAACAATCCCTGTTGGTGTGGTTGGCTGGTGGTTCAGGGGTGCCGTGTATCTGGCACGAGCGATCGAGTATCCAGTCTAAGTTGGATGGGCCCGGAGGGTTTCTTTTGAATGGCTTCTTCCGCTGACCGGGTTTAGAGCCTCTGAATCCGGCATTGACTGCCGTATCCTCAGCATTGTCCCTGTTAATGCGGCGCTTGTGCTTGTTGCGACGTGACCTGCCATTGTTGTCCTTGGTGTCCGAATTGCCAGGGCTCTTGGTTATGTTATTGCTACGAGCTAGCCAGCTGTCTTCGCCCGCGCAGAAGCGGGTCATGAGTGTCATGAGGGATGCCATAGATTTCGGCTTTTCCTGTCCTAGGTGCCGGGCAAGCCATTCGTCTCGGATGTTGTGCCTGAAGGCTGCAAGGGCCTCGGCGTCCGGACAGTCGACTATTTGATTTTTCTTAGTTAGGAACCGTGTCCAGAATTGCCTGGCCGATTCCTTTGGCTGCTGGATTATGTGGCTTAGGTCATCGGCGTTTGGTGGCCGCACATAAGTGCCCTGGAAGTTGTCCAGGAATGCGGATTCCAGGTCCTCCCAGCAACTAATTGACTCTGCTGGCAGGCTATTAAGCCAATGTCGAGCTGGTCCTTTAAGCTTGAGCGGGAGGTATTTGATGGCGTGTAGATCATGACCATGGGCCATGTGGATATGAAGGAGATAATCCTCGATCCATACCGCGGGATCAGTTGTGCCATCGTATGATTCGATGTTTACGGGCTTAAAACCCTCGGGGATTTGATGATCCATTACTTCGTCTTTGAAGCATAGTGGGTGTGCGGCGCCCCTATACTGGGCTATATCGTGACGCAGCTCGGATGAGCTTGGTATGTTGTATTCGGCCTCGCCGTATTTATTATATCCGGTGTGACGGTTATCATCACGTGATGTGGGGCGCCCACGCGATCCGTAGATCGATCTTGTTTGCCTTGCCTTATCCTCCAATAGGTTTCACAGGTCTGTTGCATTTTCCCGTGCTCTAGTACTCTTAGAGCGGCGCCGGGGTGCGGCTTGGATTGAGGGCCGGGGGGCCTCTCTGTCGCGGCCACGGGGTGGCCGATCGGGCGCATCGTACACTGTTGATGTAGGTTTAGTTGCTTCCTCCTCTAGTTGGGGTAGCAGCCTGCGCTTTGGGTAACTTTTGGAGGGTTGTTCGAGTTTATACTCTTCGGCAGCCAGGACTTCAGTCCATCTGTCGGCTACCAGGTCTTGGTCAGCTCTAAGTTGTTGCTGTTTTTTCTTGAGGCTGCTTGCCGTGGCCATAAGCCTGCATTTGAAACGCTCTTGTTCGACGGGATCCTCTGGCACGACGAATTCGTCGTCGTCGAGGCTTGCCTCGTCTTCGGAGGGAGGCATATAATTGTCGTCCTCGACCTCTCTGTCGGCCGCTCTCTCATGAGGGCTAGCTCCTTCGCCCTCCTGTGTTGAGTCCTGCTGGAGGGGGATGTCTTCGGCGTTGTCCGGGGTGTTGACGTCTCCCGTGCCGGATTCGCCGTTCTTGCTTTGGCGGGATTTAGAGGCACCACTGACGTCGGCGCTTGGGTTGCTTCTTGGAGGGGTCGTCCTCCGCTTTTTCGTCGCCATCCCCTGCTTTGGGGGTGTCCACCATGTATATGTCGTATGACGAGGTGGCCTTCCAGTGACCTATTGGTGCTGGTTCTTGGTCGTCTCCTTCATCGGCGTCCATACCATCGATGTTTCGGAGTCGAAGTCGAGCATGCCGGTTAGATTGTTGATAGTGTCTACAAAGTGGGTGGTGGGTGGGTTTCGAATTTTTTCGTCGTCCGCATCCCAACCCTGCTGACCATAGTCCGGCCAGGGCTCTCCTGACAAAGAGAGAGACTTTAGGGAGTTCAGGATA
Source organism: Triticum dicoccoides (assembly GCF_002162155.2). Lineage (NCBI taxonomy): Eukaryota > Viridiplantae > Streptophyta > Magnoliopsida > Poales > Poaceae > Triticum > Triticum dicoccoides. The sequence goes on along the minus strand of NC_041381.1, from coordinate 52,041,312 downwards.
TTGCCAAAGGGCGAGTGCTGAAAGACGTCCGCGGCGGTGAACTCCATGATCGGAGCCCAATCGGGTTCGATCGGAAGGGGTGCAGAAGATTCGGAGTCCGGAGCGGAGTCCGGCACCTTGGAGTCACGGGCCTTGCAAAGGACTAGGCTGGTATTTGGCTCTATCGCCGTAGAGATTGCGGCTCCTGGGGCAGCATCCAACCATCCGTCCCTGGTTAGCGCAGTCGGCTCCAAGCTAATGGTCGGAGCGGACACCTGAGCGGCACTCTGGGCGCTGTCCGGCGGCAGAGCTAGATCATGCCCATCGAGACAGTGCGGCACGCTCGGCCGTGGCTCGAATCCGTCGAAGATCAAGTCCCCGCGGATGTCGGCCGTGTAGTTTAAGCTTCCAAACCTGACCTGATGGCCAGGGGCGTAGCTTTCGATCTGCTCCAGATGGCCAAGCGAGTTGGCCCATAGTGCGAAGCCGCCGAATACGAAGATCTGTTTGGGGAGAAAATTCTCACCCTGGACCGCGTCGTGGTTGATGATCGAAGAAGCCATCGGGCCTAAAGGCGACGACACAGAGGAACTCTCAATGAAAGCACCAATGTCGGTGTCAAAACCGGTGGATCTCGGGTAGGGGGTCACGAACTGTGCGTCTAGGCGGATGGTAACACGAGACAAGGGACACAATGTTTTTACCCAGGTTCGGGCCCTCTCGGTGGAGGTAAAACCCTACTCCTGCTTGATTAATATTGATGGTATGGGTATTACAAGAGTTGATCTACCACGAGATCAGAGAGGCTAAACCCTAGAAGCTAGCCTATGGTATGATTGTTGTTCGTCCTACAGACTAAAACTCTCCGGTTTATATAGACACCGGAGAGGGCTAGGGTTACACAGAGTCAGTTACAATGGGAGGAGATCTTCATATCGTATCGCCAAGCTTGCCTTCCATGCCAAGGAAAGTCTCTTCCGGACACGGGACGAGGTCTTCAATCTTGTATCTTCATAGTCTGGGTATCCGGCCAAAGGTCATAGTCCGGCCATCCGGACACCCCCCCAATCCAGGACTCCCTCAGTAAGGCCTACATCTAGTTGGGTTGGTATTGATGTTTCGATGACCAGGGAGCGAGATACGCTATGCCCGATTCTCGGTGAGTTGTTTCTTGCCCTAAGCCGCCAGCAAGTCGTCCCCTTATATACACGGGTTGACGCCCTGTGGCCTACAGAGTCCCGGCCGGCTTATAATAGTGTCCGACTCGGTGACTAGTTAAATCTACCTTATGATACAAGTCATGCCATTACGGCGGTTTACTACAACGGGCCTTAAGTCGCCTTTGGGCTTAAGCCCCCTACTGAACCGCCGTCTTCATGCTTGGTCTTGGGCTTGAGTCTTCTTTGTGTAACCCGGCCCCTCCTGGCGGCTTACACAAATAGTTATATCCCCAACATTAGGCCCCAGATTGATTTGAACCTGTTCATGTCAATCTTAAAATACCTTTTAAGAATAAATTTTCAGTCTTCTGACTGTGCAGAAGGGTTTCTTTAACCCGCCATGGCATCATATTCTAGATCCGTGTTAACCCGGCGTGACGCCATCCTCTCTTAAATTCCTTTTCTATTCCATCGTATCCTTCAACGGATCTCTGCTTTATTGACTGTTCCTAAAATCGAGGCGTCGGGGCCGCTGGATAATAACTCTTATCTCCTCGTTTCTTGCGTCGTCTCAGTTATCCTCTCCCTATAAATAGGCGTGACTTAGGTCTTCCACTTTCCCTCTTTCAGTCGTCTTCTTCCTCTTGCCTCCTCTCGAGCTCCGCCGCCGCCGCCATCGAACCCCTCGTCTTCACCAACTCAGGCCGTTGCATCAACCTGACTCTGACCAGAAATCGACGGCGAACCTCCGCAGCTCGTCCAGATCCGTGAGTTCCTCTCCTTCCCTTTCTTAGATCTGCATTGGAACTTTGTTGAGTTCGTCGGCGTTCATCACCGCCCGACGCAAACCCTCGCTAGTTTTTACCTCCAATGCCCTGTTTAGATCGTAAAAACTAGGTAGAACTCCTGCGATACTTGTTTGTGTTGATCTTGCATAGAAATAAATCTCATTTCCCTTGTTTGGAAACTCTCTTCAAGTGTATGAACTTCTTCGCCCTGTTTTTAGGTCTAGAAAATTTTCTTTTCAGAGCAATAATTTGATCCAATATAATAGCTGTCATCCGTGAAACTTGTTTTTATCACCCGAAAAACTTCTTCTGGTAAATGCCCTTAAACACAACTGTTGAGGTGTCCGGCTTAAATAAATAACACAAAAACTTAGTTGCTTCTCATGACCTGAAGAATTTTGAACTGCTCTTGATACTTGTAGCGGCTTAAATATTGTTGCACAGTCATCCTTATATCATTAGGCCCCTCCTTAAGCCGCCACCTTGAATAATTAGGATTTTTCTCCCTGGTTAAAATTGAACCGAATCTTCTTATTTTGTCATAGGCCAACTGTTGTCATGGCTCCTAAGGCGTCCAAGGCCCCTGTAACCTGCAATTGGGTCCCATCCATAGTTACCAAGAGTAAACTGGCTGAGTTCGTGAAATCTGGCCACCTGCCAAAAAGGGAGGTCATGTCTTATCGTGTCCCTGACCCGTCTGAGGAGAAGCCTCAACCCAAAGAAGGGGAGGTGATAGTTTTTACGGATCACATGAGCCGGGGATTTGCCCCTCCCGGCTCAAAATTCTTCAGGGAAGTTTTGAATTTCTTTGACCTTAGACCTCAAGACATCGGACCCAATTCCGTGTCAAATATTTGCAATTTCCAAGTCTTCTGCGAGGTGTACCTGGGAGAGGAACCAAGTCTGCTATTATTCAGGGAACTTTTCTACATGAACCGGCAAAACGAACGTGCCAATGGGCCCAGTCTTGAGCTTGGCGGCATCTCAATCCAGCGAAGGAGACACTGCCTTTTTCCTTATGCTGAACTGCCGAGTCACCCAAAATCTTGGAACCAAACGTGGTTCTATTGTAAGGACACTTCTCCGGCTTATGAGAAGCCTCTGCCCGGCTTTTGCGCCCTGCACCTTGAGTCTAACCACCCGCTACCAGACAAACTGAAGGCCGTTGAACTTCTGCCTCTCAATCCCACCATCAAGAAGATCAAAGCTCTCTTGGGAAATGGTTTAAATGGCATCGATGTGGTCCGAGTCTGGGTCACTTGGCGAGTACTTCCATTAAGCCGCCGTTCCGGCTTAATGTGTACTTATACAGGCGAGAAGGATGACCCGTTACGCCATAGTCCTGACGACTTACCAGATGATGTGGTGGAGGCTACGACCCAGTCACCGCTGAAGGAGGGCACTGTGACAAGTAACACCTTCGGCTTACTTCCCTTTTGCAAGAAGAACCCGGCCCCTGCAGTAAGTTATCAATCTTAATAAATAGTCTTCGCTATGTTATACCTTCTTTGGTACTCATAACTCCTTATCCTTTCCCACAACCGATGATAACTTCTGGAAGGTCAAATATGACCATGAGGCTGCAAAACAAGCCAGGGCAACCAGAAAAGCCGAAAGGAAAGCCGCCAAGACGGGAACCTCAAAGAAGAAGAAACCCAGCGCCTCCGACTTACTCAAATTGGAGGATAGTTCTTCGGATGATGAAGAGGTAATCTTTAAATTTTCTTAATTCCCTTGTTATTACCTGTCTAACATTCTATCCCTTCAGGAGGATATGGGGAACAGTCAAGCAGCCAATGAAGAGGTAACTATAATCTCCTCCGACTCAGAGCCTTTGCCAAAGCAAAAGATCCGAAGGGTGACCAAGAAAGTAAGATTTTCACATGCTCTTGCTTATCAAGATCCTCAATTTCTTTTGAAGCAACAACAACTTGAGAACCGGAGGCAGACCCAAAACAACAAGGATGCGGAACTCTCCTCCGGCTTACCTGACGTAACCAGGAAGCGTCGGACTAAGGTTATCTCCGATTTACGTTCTGTTTTACCTTTAGCAGGCTTAATTCGTCATCCTCTCAATTTGTCTGACTCCAATTATCAGGATACCTCTCCTTCTTCCGATGAATCCATGCAGTCAAACATGCCGGCTTTCAAAACTGCTCCCGGGTAATGTAACCTTATGTACCTTGAACTTTACTTTACCCATGCTTGCGCATTCATCCTTTTGCCTTTGTTAACAGCATGCAAGTGAAACCCAGCAAGAGGGCGAAGAAGAATAAGCCGTCCCAAGACCCGATTGTAACTAAACCGGTGATTAATGTGTATGCTCCAGACAACTCTACCCGTCAGCCGCCGCCTGATCCGGCTTCTGAAATTCCAGTGCCAACTTCTGATCCACCCGCCGAAGATACTCTCAACACAAATGACCCGGAGACTCCTAGCCCGGTCAAGACAAATGAACCGGAAGTTGAGATTGTGAGGTCTCAGTTTGTTGAACCAGGGCGGCCTACCATCCTTGCCAAATGTTCCGCCAAGGAAGCACTTGCCGAACGCCGAAAACCCAAGCAGGACATTACTGATTACACTCACTTAAGCATTGGTGATATAGTCTCGGGCTATCTGAATCAAGTGCATAATAGCCGTGACCTGGAAATTAACATGGTAAAACAAATACAACACAAATCTGAGGTATAACTTATATTTTTTACCTGAGTCTTACATACCGTACCAGCCCCCAAGTCTATCGCTTATGAATAAATATGCTGTAGACTTAGAAATCTGCTTTACTTATTAATTGAGCCGGTTCAAAGAGAATATATTTAACCTGGTTATAACATGATAGTTGTAAATTTGCAATATACATTAGTCCCCAAGTGTCAAGTATCTTTACTTGTAAAGTGCTTGAGACTTAATATGTGTGACCCGGTATGATAAGTTTAAAATTCTTCAGCATACATTAGCCCCCAAGTGCCAAGTATCTTTACTTGTAAAGTGCTTGGGACTTGAATGTTACCTTACTATAATCCTTACCATAACCTGGTGTCAATGCAGGCCACCATAAGTCAGTTTGAATCGGAGCTTGCTGTCCTGAAGAGTCGTCTGGAAACTCAAGAACTTGAGACTCAGAAGGCTAACTCCAAATTTGAATTCAGTGTCTCTGAAAATGAGAAGCTGAAGAAGAATTTTGAGTCAGAGAAGAAAGCTTGGGCTAATGAGAAGGCTTCACTGGTGACTCGGGCCGAGACAGTAGAAGCATCTCTTGCAGAGGCAACAACCGAGCTGTCCGACTTAAAATGGCAGATGTCTCAAATGGTCTCAGCCATCTTCGGTAAGTTACTGTGCAAAACCTCAAACATTGTAACCTTTCAATGACTATTGTAATAATTACTTCCGGCTGACTATTATATTTGTGAACATACAGGCCCTAGGAGTACAAACCTTAAACAAAACATGCTGATCAAGCTTAAAGAAGTTTATACCTTAGTGGAACAGCTGTACTCCGGGTCACAACGTGCTTTGTCCGTTGTAGCCTTATCAAGCCCTCCTCCCCGCCTTCTGCAAGACGTGTTGAAGAGCCTCGCTTTCCTGCCTCAGCGGATCCAAGACTTAAGGCGGGCGTCCTCAAGAGCCGGGGCCGTAGCCGCATTGAGCCGGGCTAAAGCATGGCTCCCAGAACTAGACCCGGCCGACCTTGCCCTCGGATACCCAAGTCTGAAGGAAGACGACACTGTATTTGATGACCATGATTTCACCGCCTGTGTCAAAGCCATACATTCCGTGGCAACCCTTGTTGGAAACGACACTGACCTTAGCAAGTATGCACCGGCTTATGACAGTGAAAACCGGATAATTCCAAACACTCCATATGATCAAATTAGCCTGATCCCTCCAATTCGTAAGCATACTTTTGCCCCTGAAGTGGACCCAGCCGGTTTAATAGATGATGAAGCTGAGTTTGAAGCTTTGAACGACATTGACTGGGCCTCGTCAACTTTCCAGTAGAAAAAAACTTTCCAATGTGTGTCATGCCTTCGCGCATGTTCCTAGCGCTTTAACACTTTCGTAAGCCGCCACTGCTATATATTTCTGACTTTGGTTTCCTTGGCGTGTTAATTTTGCTTGCCTGATCCTTGGATAAATTTTCCTGCTGACTTGATGCTCACCTGGTACTTAACAACCTGGTGTGACCAATATTAAACTGGAAAGACAAAAAACATCTCATAATGTTTTCACAAGGTCTCAGGATAGCCAAAATAATTTACAGGCTTCTGATTCGAATACGATTAGTAAACCGTTCCAAAGGGGTTAAGCTAAGATTCGGATACGATCATATAGCCCCTAGTGGCTTGGCGATGCCGATCAAATGGGTATCGACAGCTATGTTCTCTTTGGTTCGAATACGACCTATGTTTGAACAGGAAGCCCCCAAGTGACCATAAGATTTGTTTAATGACGCTGATTCGTATACGATCCACGTCAGACCCAAAGGGGTTAAGCTATGATTAAAATATGATCAAGAAGCCCCCAAGTGGGTTTGGCAGTATGCCAATCAAGCGGGTATCGACAGCTATGTTCTCTTTGGTTCGGATATGACCTATGTTTGAACAGGAAGCCCCCAAGTGATCATGGCTAGATTCAGATATGATCACAAGCCAGTCCAAAGGGAAAGTCGGATTAAGGTATGATCCGCTCCCTGTTGGTAGTGTCCATCACCTGATAAAGAAGACATAAAAACATTCTTTATGGGAAAAAAGGACAGAGGTCCTGCTTTATTGCTTTATATAATATATACATCGTCAAAAGTATATACATCCTAAGAGCCGGCGGCTTAAGTATAGTAAGGCCGAAGGTGGGCTATGTTCCACGACCGGCGGGTCTTTTCCTCCGACTTACGTGAGTCCTTGTGCTCTTGAATATCAATGAGGTAATATGACCCGTTGTTCAGATTCTTGCTGACCACAAAGGGTCCTTCCCAAGGCGAAGATAGCTTGTGCATGTCAGATTGATCCTGAATGAGCCGGAGCACCAAATCACCTTCCTGAAAGGTTCTGCTCTTGACCCGGCGGCTCTGATAACGGCGCAGGTCTTGCTGGTAAATCGCCGAGCGGGCCATTGCCAAGTCTCGCTCCTCATCTAACAAGTCAGTGCCTCCTGACGAGCCTTTTCGTTGTCCGCCTCAACATAAGCCGCCACACGGGGTGAGTCATGTCGAATGTCACTTGGTAGAACTGCCTCTGCTCCATAGACCATGAAAAAAGGTGTATAACCCGTAGACCTGTTAGGCGTAGTGTTGATGCTCCATAGTATAGAGGGTAACTCCTCCACCCAGCAACCCGGTGTCCATTTTAAGGGGACTAAGAGTCGGGGTTTAATACCCTTCAGTATCTCTTGATTAGCTCTTTCTGCTTGACCATTGGATTGAGGATGAGCAACGGCCGAAACATCAAGCCGGATATGTTCTCGCTGACAGAACTCTTCAATGGCTCCCTTGGAAATGTTAGTGCCATTATCAGTTATAATGCTATGCAGGAAACCAAAGTGAAAGATCACCTTTTTCACGAACTAAACCGCTGTGGCCGCATTACACTTACTGATTGGCTCCGCCTCAACCCACTTTGTAAACTTATCCACCGCCACTAGGAGATGTGTCTTTTTATCCTTAGACCTTTTGAAAGGTCCAACCATGTCAAGCCCCCAAACTGCAAACGGCCAGGTAATCGAGATCATCCTCAATTCCTGAGCCGGCACATGAGTACGTCGTGAGAACTTCTGACAACTGTCACATTTACTAACCAGATCCTCCGCATCAGCATGAGCCGTGAGCCAGTAGAAACCATGACGGAAAGCCTTGGCCACAAGAGATTTTGAGTCGGCATGATGACCACAACCTCCTTCATGAATCTCACGAAGTATCTCTTGTCCCTCTCCAGGTGACACACAGTGTTGAAACGCCCCTGTCACACTGCAATGATGCAACTCACCATTAACAATCGTCATGGATTTGGATCGTCTGACAATTTGTCATGCCAAAGTTTCATCCTCCGGTAACTCTCCCGGGTCATATAGGCCAAATATGGCACAGTCCAATCCGGGATGACATGAAGAGCCGCCACCAGCTGTGCCTCCGGGTCTGGCACCGCTAGTTCTTCCTCGGTAGGCACCTTGATAGAAGGGTTATGCAAAACATCAAGAAAGGTGTTAGGTGGCACCGGCTTACGTTGAGATCCCAGCCGGCTTAAAGCATCAGCCGCCTCATTCTTCCTTCGATCAATGTGCTCCACTTGATAAACCTTGAAATGTCCAGCCACAACATCTACTTCCCGACGATAAGCCTCCATAAGGGGATCTTTAGAATCCCACTTGCCTGAGACCTGTTGAGCCACGAGATCTGAGTCGCCCAAACACCTTACCCGGCTCAAATTCATCTCCTTGGCCATCCGGAGACCATGGAGCAATGCCTCGTATTCAGCTGCATTGTTAGTACAAGGAAACATGAGCCGGAGCACATAGCAAAATTTGTCACCTCAAGGGGAAGTTAAAACAATGCCAGCCCTGAGCCTTCTAACTTCCTGGACCCATCAAAGTGAATAGTCCAATACGTATTATCCGGCTTCTCCTCAGGTGCCTGCAACTCTGTCCAATCATTGATAAAATCGACCAAGGCTTGAGATTTGATAGCAGTACGAGGCATATACTTCAAACCATAGGGCCCAAGCTCAATAGCCCACTTAGCGATCCGCCCTGTGGCCTCCCTGTTTTGAATGATGTCTCCCAGAGGGGCTGAACTTACCATCGTTATAGGATGACTTTGGAAGTACTACTTCAACTTCCGGTTTGCCATGAACACACCATAAACAAGTTTCTGCCAATGTGGATACCTTTGCTTAGACTCAATGAGCACCTCACTGATATAATAAACCGGTCGTTGAACCGGATGCTCCTTGCCAGCTTCCTTACGTTCCACCACGATGGCCACACTGACCGCTCGTGAATTAGCAGCCACGTACAACAGCAATGGCTCTCTGTCAATGGGAGCCGCAAGAACCAGTGGCTCAGACAACTATCTCTTCAAATCTTCAAAGGCAGTGTTAGTAGCGTCACTCCAGACGAAGGTGTCTGTTTTCTTCATCATCTGATATAGCGGTAAGGCCTTCTCCCCTAACCGGCTTATGAACCGGTTTAGAGGGGCAACACGACCCGCCAGGCGCTGAACATCATTGATACACGCCGGCTTAGCCAGAGAGGTAATCGCCGTGATTTTCTCCGGATTAGATTCAATGCCTCTGTTTGATACCAGAAAACCCAAGAGCTTGCCCGCAGGTACACCAAAAACACACTTGGCCGGGTTAAGCATCATCTTGTAAACCCGGAGATTGTCAAAGGTCTCTCTCAAGTCAGATATCAAGGTTTCCTTTTCTCTGGATTTCACCACGATGTCATCCACATAAGCATGAACATTACACCCAATTTGATCATGCAAATAGTTCTGTACACATCGCTGATAAGTCGCCTGGGCACTCTTGAGTCCGAACGGCATAGATACATAGCAGAAGGCCCCAAACGGAGTGATGAAAGCTGTCTTCTCCTGGTCCTTAACTGCCATCTTGATCTGATGGTAACCAGAGTAAGCATCCAAGAAGCTCAAACGTTCACAACCCACCGTAGCATCAATGATTTTATCAATACGGGGGAGAGCAAAGGGATCAGCCGGACAAGCCTTGTTTATGTCCGTGTAATTCACACACATCCGCCAAGTGCTGTTTTACTTGAGCACTAACACCGGGTTAGCCAACCATTCTAGGTGAAAAACTTCAACAATAAACCCGGCCGCTAAGAGCCGGGTGACCTCTTCCCCAATAGCTTTCCGTCTCTCTTCGTTGAACCGTCGGAGAAACTGCCTGACCGGCTTATACTTCGGATCAATATTGAGAGTGTGCTCAGCAAGTTCCCTTGGTACACCCGGCATGTCAGAAGGTTTCCATGGAAAGATGTCCCTGTTCTCACGGATGAACTCGATGAGCGCGCTTTCCTATTTAGGATCCAAATTGGCACTGATACTGAACTGCTTAGAGGCGTCTCCTGGGGTAAAGTCAACAAGCTTTGTCTCAGTGGCCGATTTAAACTTCAGCGCCGGGTCATGCTCAGTAGTTGGTTTTTTGAGGGAGGTCATATCCGCCGGGTCAACATTGTCTTGATAAAATTTAAGCTCCTCCGCGGCACAGGCAGTCTCAGCGTAAGCCGCATCGACTTCTTCACATTCCAAGGCCACCTTTCGACTCCCATGCACTGTGATGGTGCCCTTGTAACCCGGCATCTTGAGCTGTAAATAAACGTAACACGACCGTGCCATGAACTTAGCATAAGCCGGTCGCCCAAACAAAGCATGATATGGACTCCTGATTTTGACCACTTCAAACGTCAATTTCCCAGCCCTGGAATCATACTCATCTCCAAAGGCCACCTCCAATTCAATCTTGCCAACTGGGTAAGCCGACTTGCCTGGAACCACCCCATGGAAAACAGTGTTGGATGTTCTCAGATTCTTCTCAGTCAACCCCATGCATTGGAAAGTATCATAATAGAGGATATTGATGATGCTACCTCCGTCCATGAGTACCTTAGTGAATTTATATCCACCAACCTAGGGTGCTACCACCAAGGCTAACTGACCCGGATTATCGACTCGTGGAGGGTGATCCTCTCTGCTCCATATGATGGGTTGCTCTGACCATCTCAAATAACGAGGAATTGCTGTCTCAACAAAATTTACGGCCCTCTTAAGAACCTTCTGGTCACGTTTGCATAAGCTAGTGGTAAACACATGGTACTGCCCACCACTCAACTGTTTCGGATGGCTCTGATAACCCGACTGCTGCTGCTGTTGTCCTCCCTGACCAGATTGCTGCTGATTATTTCCACCCGGCTGTCCCTGAAAACCGGAATTTGAACCGCCTCCCGGGCCATGAAAGCGGCCAGTCCCTGAACCGCCGCCAAATCCATGACTACCATCAAAGGTATTGGAATTTTTAAATGCCTTCATGATCGCGTAATCTTTCCACAAGTGTGTAGCGGGGTGCTCCCGGGTGCCGTGTTTCGGGGCAGGGCTCATTGAGTAGCTGCTCAAGAGATGGGCCTGACCCGCCGGATCGAGGCCACTTACCCTTACATCTCTAATTGTTACCCTGTGTATTAGCGTTGGCTACAAGCTCCGGGTTGCCGTCCGCCTTACGCTTATTGCCGCTTTGATTCACCGGGTTGTGCTGTTGACCCTTTCCATTGTCGTTCCTTTTTCCCTTCCCTGTCTTCTCATCGTCAGACGCGGGATCCTTGGTACTATCAGAATCGGCATATTTGACTAAAGCCGCCATTAGCGTGCCCATATCCCTACAGTCACGCTTAAGACGCCCCGATTTCTGCCTCAGCGGCTCAAAGCTGCAATTTTTCTCCAACATGAGTACTGCAGAGCCGGCATCCATCTTATCAGATGAATGAATTATCTCCTTGACCTGGTGTACCCAATGGGTGGCGGATTCGCCCCCCTGCTTACAATTTGTCAAGTCCACAATTGACATAGATTGCTTACATGTGTCCTTGAAGTTCTGGATAAAACGGGCTTTTAACTCCTCCCACGAACCAATGGAATTGGGCGGTAAACTTTTTAACCAAGACCAGGCCGTTCCATATAACATCATGGTGAAATATTTAGGCATTGCTGCGTCACTAACTTCCAACAGCTCCATGGCCATCTCATAACTCTCAATCCATGCTTCAGGCTATAAGTCGGCCGTGTAATTCGGCACCTTTCGAGGTCCCTTGAAATCCTTGGGCAGGCGCACGTTGTGCAAAGCAGGTATCAAACAAGGAACACCACCAGTTCTGGTGGCTACTCCCAACTCAATAGAAGTCGTTGGATACTCTGGAATATTCTGATGTGCCGCCTATTGAGCCGCCAGCTGAGCCGCCCGCTCGTTCTCCTGTTGTACTCGGTCCTGCACCGGGTTATAGCCACCATGTTGGTCACGGCGTTGGGCGTTGCTTGACAAAGCTTCAGATTCCATGTGCCTGCTGTAACTCGGACTCCGGTTCTGACGAGGCAGTGCTAACCAAGGCGGAGGAGTTGAATGAATCCTATCCCGGCTATAAGAATAGGTCTCTTGCTGAGCCAGGGCCGTCTGGACAAGTTCCCTGATTCTCCGGGTCTCCACCGCTGTTGGATCATCACCGTCCACTGGGAGAGCCGCCAGACGCGCTGATGCTGCGATTAAGTTCTACATGGGGTTGGAAAAGTGACCCGGCGGTATCGGTACATAACATGGCGGTGCCATGTTTCCATGAGGAGGTACCATCTCCCGAGGCTGAGCCGGTCCCCCTGTTCTGGCTATCATAAACTGATTTGCATCGGGCGGGTTACTTGGGCCGGCTCCGGGTGTAGCAAACAGAACCCGAGGGTCATAATTCAGAGGCAAGCAGGATTGAGTTTTCTGGGGCCTTCTCCTCATAACCTCATTGGATGCGTTTAAGCTCATCGTGAGCTGGTAAGCTTCTGACTGCAATCGTTGTGCCCGGGCGTCGAGAGCCGCCCACTCTGTAGCTAGTCTAGTATCCTCAGCTACCAAGGCCTCCTTGGCCTGAGCTATCTCCTCACGCACCCGTGCCACCTCCGCGTCATGCTCATCTTTATTCACAGGGATAACCATGGCGGTTAACAGGGCTGTAAGTTTATCCATGAGATCTATCAGCACTTGAGCCAGCGGGCGCACAGGGCCTCCTGCCCCGGCCGCTCCTATCCCGGATGTAACTGCAGCAGCGGCCGTAGAGTTTTGGCCGGGTTGAGTCCCAACCATGAAGACTCCTGCCCAATTCGGCGACTCACAAGGGTCCGGAATACTGAAGCCATCAGAACAACCCCCGAGCACGCCATCTTGTACCTGATACAGCGAATCGGTAGAACCGGCGGATGAATCACCGTCAGAGTGGATGGCCGCCTCACCACCATCTTCAGGTCCTTCAGAAAGCTCTTCTCCGTGGACACAACCCACAAAGACACGCTTCATGCCGGGTTGAGCTCGGGCGGGTTTCGCACGCTGAGCCATCTTGATGAGGTCGGTGCAGTTGTCCGGCTCAGGCCCCGGCTCACCGATCCGGCCGATGAAGACGTGGATCCCTCCGAAGGCCACCCGGTACCCGTACTCAATTGAGCCGGCGTCGGGGCCCCAGCCTTCGTCGTTGATGTAGATCTTGCCGCGACGACTCTTGGTCATCCGGCCCACTACGTATCCCTTGAGCCCTTCGAAGTTGCCCTTCAAGAACTCAAATCCACCGTGCGCTGGCCCCACGGTGGGCGCCAACTATCGTGGAATAGTCACGTCAGATGTTCTCGTGAAAGGACTTAGTTGTGGAGCCATCGCAACTAGGAAGCTTGAAGGGGTTAATCGGGACAAAGGACACGAGAGGTTTTATACTAGTTCGGCCCCTTACTGTTAAGGTAAGGCCTATGTCTAGTTGGGTTGGTATTGATGTTTCGATGACCAGGGAGCGAGATACGCCATGCCCGGTTCTCGGTGAGTTGTTTCTTATCCTAAGCCGCCAGTAGGTCGTCCCCTTATATACACGGGTTGACGCCCTGTGGCCTACAGAGTCCTGACCGGCTTATAACAGTGTCCGGCTTGGAGACTAGTTAAATCTACCTTATGATACAAGTCATGCCATTACGGCGGTTTACTACAACGGGCCTTAAGTCTCCTGTGGGCTTAAGCCCCCTATTGAACCGCCGTCTTCATGCTTGGTCTTGGGCTTGAGTCTTCTTTGCGTAAGCCGGCCCCTCCTGGGCGGCTTACACAAATAGTTATATCCCCAACAGGTCCGTTCTTCAATCGATGTGATGCACGTGATGAAGAACCTTTGCGTGAACCTGCTAGGCTTCTTGGGCGTGTATGGAAAGACAAAAGATACACCTGAGGCACGGGAGGACCTGCAATGTTTGCACGAAAAAGACGGCAGGCCTCCGAAGCAGTATGAAGGTCCTGCCAGCTACGCTCTTACGAAAGAAGAGAAAGAAATCTTCTTTGAATGCCTACTCAGTATGAAGGTCCCGACTGGCTTCTCGTCGAATATAAAGGGAATAATAAATATGCCAGAGAAAAAGTTCCAGAACCTAAAGTCTCATGATTGTCACGTGATTATGACGCAACTGCTTCCGGTTGCATTGACGGGGCTTCTACCGGAAAACGTCCGATTAGCCATTGTGAAGCTATGTGCATTCCTCAATGCAATCTCTCAGAAGGTGATCGATCCAGAAATCATACCAAGGCTAAGGAGTGATGTGGCACAATGTCTTGTCAGTTTCGAGCTGGTGTTCCCACCATCCTTCTTCAATATCATGACACAAGTCCTAGTTCATCTAGTCGACGAGATTGTCATTCTGGGGCCCGTATTTCTACGCAATATGTTCCCCTTTGAGAGGTTCATGGGAGTCCTAGAGAAATATGTTCGTAACCGCGCTAGGCCAGAAGGAAGAATCTCCATGGGCCATCAAACAGAGGATGTCATCGGGTTTTGTGTTGACTTCATTCCTGGCCTTAAGAAGATAGGTCTCCCTAAATCGTGGTATGAGGGGAGACTGACTGGAAAAGGCACGCTTGGAAGGGACTCAATAATATGCAGGGACGGATATTCTTGGTCTCAAGCACACTACACAGTTCTATAGAACTCTACCTTGGTGACCCCGTATGTCGATGAATAGAAGAACAGTCTGCGCTCCAAACACCCGGAGCAGTGCGACGACTGGATTACATGTGAACACATCAGGACTTTCAGCAGTTGGTTGGAAACACGTCTCAGAGGTGACAACACTGTTTGTGATGAGCTGTACTTGTTGTCCAGGGGACCATATTCGACTGTTACGATTTGGAAAGGATACGAGATAAATGGGAATACATTTTACACGATTGACCAAGATCAAAAGAGCACCAACCAAAACAGCGGTGTCCGCTTTGATGCAACAACCAAGAGGGGAAAGGACACATATTATTGTTACATAGTGGACATATGGGAACTTGACTACGGACATGATTTTAAGGTCCCTTTGTTTAAGTGCAAATGGGTCAATCTGTCAGGAGGCGGGGTACAGGTAGACCCACAGTACGGAATGACAACAGTGGATCTGAAAAATCTTGGGTACACTGACGAACCGTTTGTCCTAGCCAATGATGTGGCATAGGTTATCTATGTGAAGGACATGTCTACCAGACCAAGAAAAAGAAAAGATAAGGAAGCGAATACATCATACGATGAGCCAAAGCGCCACATAGTTCTTTCAGGAAAAAGGGACATCGTGGGAGTGGAGGTCAAGACAGACATGTCTGAAGATTATGAAAGGTTTCATGAAATTCCTCCCTTCAAAGTTAAGGCTGACCCAAGCATCCTGTTAAACGATGAAGATTATCCATGGTTATGGCGCAATAAGCAAATGACACAAGCGAAGAAAAAGTGAAGACTTTCTCCCGCAACTATGATGATGATACCATGCCAACTTTGTAACAGACGAGTATGATACCATTGTCCGTTTTGTACATGCACATGCTATGTGGGTGAAATTATGATACCATGCTAACTTTTAACTTTTTCAGAGTTCATTTGAAATGCATTAATGTCTTATGGTTCGGCCCTCGTAATACCATTAATGTCGGTTCGCTCCTTGCCAACTATGTTCTCACCAAGAACACTCTCAAGAGGGCAGCCACGTGGGCCATTGGTCCCGGTTCGTCTGGACCTTTTGGTCCCGGTTCCACGCACGAATCGGGACCAATGCGCCTCGCCCCTGGCCCATGACCATTAGTCCCGGTTTGTGCCACAAACCGGGACTAAAGGGTTGGTCCTCGTTGCGCTCAGAGTTTAGTCCCACCTCGCCAACCGAAGGGCGCTAACACCGGTTTATAAGCCCGTCCCTCTCTGCCTTGTTGAGCTCCTCTCAAAGTGAAAATAGATGCCCCTATACAGGGAATTTGACCTAAATTCATAGTGAATTTCTCTGAAATTCATAGAAATTTATAATGAATTTAGGTTGAATTTTCTCTATAGGTGCATCGATGTTCATTTTTTAGTAAAGTTAATCACAAACTTGTGATTCACACAAATTTCAAAGAATTCAAATTTAAACTATTAAAATTTGAAACTAATGGCACCAACAGAAAGTTTATAATTTCAAAGAATTAAAAATAAAGCAAAAAACAAAAGAAAATAAATAATGTAGAAAACAAAACAAAAAAACTAGAAACAAAATAAAAATAGCAACAATAAGTATTTTGTTGTAAGTAGAAACAAAATAAAATAAATAAAGCAACAAAGAAAACAAAAAAACAAAAAAAGTGTTTTCAAATTTGAAAACTAATGGCACTAACAGAAAGTTTATAACTTTTCTAAAACTAAAAGCAGAAAAGAATTAAAAAATAAAGCAAAAAACAAAAGAAAATAA
>NC_041381.1:52023389-52024479 GCF_002162155.2 Triticum dicoccoides | reverse complement strand
AAAAAAACTGGAAAAAAAAAATTAAAAATAGCAACAATAAGTATTTTGTTGTAAGTAGAAACAAAATAAAATAAATAAAGCAAGAAAGAAAACAAAAAAAACAAAAAAAGTGTTTTCAAATTCGAAAACTAATGGCACTAACAGAAAGTTCATAATTTTTCTAAAAATAAAAGCAAAAAGAATTAAAAAATAAAGCAAAAAACAAAAGAAAATAAATAATGCAAAAAACAAAACAAAAAACTAGAAAAAAAATAAAAATAGCAACAATAACTAAAGAAAACAAAAAAACAAAAAAGTGCCTCCTACTGGGCCCCCACGGCCTGAATATGACTAGAAACCCTACCATGGGCCAGGATTCAGGCCTGCAGAAGGCCCAGCAGGCCCACAGGCAAAGCAGTGTCAGATTAGGCCCATAGGCCTGCAGTTCAGAGGAATTCGAGAGAGAGGAGGCAGCAGTGCTTATAAGCAGGTGGTCCACGCTCTCATCTAGAGAGGTGGGACTAAACTCCCACCACCACGCCGCTGTGCAAGGCCATTGATCCCGGTTGGTGGCACGAACCGGGACCAATGCCACCCTTTGGTCCTGGTTGGTGGCACGAACCGGGACCAATGCCCCCTCTTTAGTCCCGGTTCGTGCCACCAACCGGGACCAAAGGCCGCCGCTTCCTGCCCTTTGGGCTGCTGAAAAGAGGCCTTTGGTCCCGGTTGGTGGCACCAACCGGGACTAAAGGATGCATTAGTCCCGGTTGGTGCCACCAACCGGGACTAAAGGCTTTGCTATATAAGCAGCACTTAGCAGTTTCGACCAAATCACACACTTCTGCCCCGACGCCCCCTGCTCCTCCTCATCGCCGTCGCCGCCCGACGCCCCTGCTCCACCGTGTCGTCGCCGCCGCCACCGACGCCGTCAGGATGCTCGCCTTCGTCGTCGCCGCCGCCACTAACGTCGTCAGGCTGCTGCCCTTCGCCGTCACCGCCGCCCCCTGTGAGCACAGCCTACTCCCGCGCCCCTCCCGTCCCGCGCCCCTACGCCCCTGTCCTGCGCGACGCGCCACCGCCCCTGCCCTGCGCGGCCGCCGTGCGCCGCCCC
>NC_041381.1:51987579-52022962 GCF_002162155.2 Triticum dicoccoides | reverse complement strand
TGCGCCGCCCCTGTCCTGCGCGGCCGCCGCGCCGCCGCCCCTACCCTACGCTGGCGCCGCGCACCGCCCCGCCGCCCCTTCCCTGCATATATAGATGTTTTATTCTTGATTCTATTTATATGTATGAGTATATGTATGTGTGTATATCTGTTTATATGTCCTTTTTTTAGATTTTTTGTTTTCTGCATTTTTATAAAAATGTATATATGTATGTATATATGTTCTCTGTGTATATATATGTTCATGTATATATGCAAAAGATAGATTTTTAGAAACAATAGTATTTTTTCTGTTCATAGATTTTTTTGGTGATATTAATTATTGTAAATATGAAAATGTTTGTATATTCATATGAACAATGAATTAGGCAAAACCTTTACTTTTTTTCTAAAATTTCTATTTGAACATTATTTAAAAAAAACAAGCAATACTACTTCATGTATTTTTAAGAAGGAAGAAGAAGAAAAAGAATGAGAGGAAAAAGGAAATAAGAAGATAAAGAAGAGGAGAAATGAATAAGAAGAAGAAAAAGAAGAAAAGGAAGAGGAGAAGAAGAAAGGAATAGAGGAGAAGAAGAAAAAACAGAATTTTTTTTCTATTTTTTCTTCTTCTCCTCTATTCCTTTCTTCTTCTCCTCTTTTTTTTCTTCTTTTTTTCTTCGATCTTCTCCTCTATTCCTTTCTTCTTCTCCTCTTTTTATTTCTTCTTCGTTTTCTTATGTTTTATTGGGTCTGTGTCGGGGAAGCTGATCCACGAACACCTATGGGGACCGGCGGACCGAGCCCCTTTCGGTTCGGCGGGGGGCGGAGGTCGCACGAAGAGCAGATCGAGGCGAAGCACACGAGCAGTTTACCCAGCTTCGGAGCTCTCCGGAGAGATAATACTCCTACTGCTGCTTGTCTGATTGTATTGAGTTCTTGCTCGGGAGCGCTGAGTGCTACAGTACCCTCTAGCTGCTAACGAGACCGAGCGTGAGTGTTCTCTGGCTTCGAACCCCCCCCTACGTTGCGCATGGGCCTCCTTTTATATGCTCAAGGGGTCACCGACAGGTGGCAATGCAGACAAGGGTAAAAATGGAAAAGGTGTTGCGGTTGGTACAACCACCTGTACAGTGTATCCTACCTAACCCTGACGGCAGGGGACAAAGGCATTAAATGCCCATCTGCGTCGCCCAAACAGTGCAGAAAGGGACCGTCAGGGACGCCACCGCTCGCCACGATGGCAGTCTTGTCAGCGTCGCTTGCCACCGCACACCACTGGCTGCACAGCCTCTTGCCACGCGCGCCTGGAAAGGCCCCAGGGCGACACGTTGGTGGATGTGCTGGAACACGGGTACAGAGTGGTAGCCTGCCGCGGCAAGCGCCTTGCCGCGGCCGTTGTCTTCTCGCGTCCGGAAGCTTGTCGCTCACCGGGCCTTGCCGGGACGCATGGCGCATCGCGGCAAGTTCCTTGAGATGCCTTGGTTGGCCTTCCCGGCAAGCACCCCTTGCCGGGGTCTTGTCTCCTTGGTTTAAATACTTTGTTCTTGAATGGCTCCAAAGGAACCACAGAGGACCTTGGCGGTCGCCCGGCAAGCCCTGCCGCGGGGCGCTGCAACTGCCCGTGCACAAGTTCGGGATACTAGGGTACCCCTACTCTAGTACACCGACAGGAGCCCCCGGGCCTGGGCCACACACGGTGCCGAGCGCTGTTGGGCTAGGCCCAAAACAGGGCACGAGCACGCGCGGCCTGGGTTATGCCGTATCTTACTCCGTATCCACCGCGCCCTCCCCCAACGGCACGCGTCGAATGCGGCGTCGTGGGAGAGATCGTGGGCGGTTTCTTTATTCGGAAAGGCGGAATGTCCGCCCCCTCCCTCTTTATAAGCAGGGGAAATAGGGGCAGTTCGCCCATCTCGCCGGTTGCTACTTCAATCCCGGAAATCTTCGTCGCTCCCCCCCTTCTTCTCAAAGCCGAAGGAGAGCAGCGCGTCGCCCCCCATTGCCACCAGCACCACCAACACCGTCGATCTCCCCCACCAGCTCCGCCATGGCTCTGAAAGCCGACAAGGGGAAGGGCATGAAATCGGTCGAGGCGCAGCGGCTCGCGGCGCTGCGAAAGGAGCGGGCCATCTTCCCCCCTCAGCTTGCCGCGAAGGAGCTGAGGGAGTACTACTACCTCTTCTAGTCGATGGAGACACGAGCGCATCCACGCACGAAGGTACTCCCGGCTGCCGCCTCGGAACTGGCTCCGAACGGATACCCCTTCTTTGCGCTGTTCTTCTACTGCGGGCTCTGCCCGCCCTTCTTTGAATTTTTCTGTGACATCATGAACACATACGGGTTTCGCCTCCTTGACTTCACCCCCAACGCTGTTCTGACCATGGCAGTTTTCGCACATCTCTGCGAAAACTTTGTCGGAGTCCATCCAAACGTAGCTCTTTTTCGCCACTTCTTTATGCCCCGAGTCGAGACAGCCTTTATCCGGCAGAATCGCCTGGATCTCGAGAGTCGGCAAGAAGGAAGCTTATCTGGAGGGAGAGCTCCGCAGCAAGTGGGAGGAATGGAGAGCAGAGTGGTGCTGGATTGTCGAGGAGAACCCGCAGCCATTTACCGCCCTGCGACAAGCCCCAATAGCGCGCGGCAACGATTGGAGCAACGTTGCCCCGGAAGACGATAGGCTGAAGATTGCCGTCATCCGGATCTTACACCTTAGGCTTGCCGGGCTCACTGTAGGCGCCGTTGGCGCAGATTTCCTTCGCCGCCGCATCGCCCCCCTGCAGGAGAGGAGGAGACCCGCCTGGGAGTTCCAAAACTCGGCGGATATCATGAGGCTGCGCCCGGGCCTCAACTTCAACTTCACTGTCCTGGAGCTGGACGCGATGCTCCTGGAACTGTTCAAGCGCGATCCTCAACATCCATTCATGTTGCCGAGGGGTGTCGTTCCGTTGTGCAACAACTCCTCGCTCGACCGTATCCGCGCAATGATGCCGCTGTGCGATTCGCATGGAATCGTTCCAACCTGGCAAGAGCCTGCAGACGATGTCGTGCGGGATTTCTTTGACGGCCTGGTGGAAGTGCCGGTCCGCTCCGATGAACAGAAGAGCCTCACCCGCGACACCACCGATGCGGAGATGCAGCACATCGCCACCAGGCTGGAAGGGGCGGCGGCAGCAGCTGCCACGGGCGAGTTTGGATTCACCGTGGAGGAGGCAGAGGCAGCAGAGGCGGCAAGCCTTGTCGAGCGAGAGGAGTTTGCCGGCGAGGAAGAGCTTGCCGGGCCTGAAGCTGAGTCGAGTGAGCCCGGCGAGGGAGAGCTTGTCGGGCCCGAACCTTCAGACAGCTTGCCGCAGGCGGAGCCCCCAGCTCCGCCAAGAAGGCGTCTCCGCAAGGCTGCGGACGTAGCGGGGCGGGAGACGAGTCAACAGCCGCCGAGCCGCGCGACACGCTCTACCGCGGCAAGCACCGTTGCCGCGGGAGTGCCTCACGCCACTACAGCAACTGGAGCGGGTCTTCCCGGTCCGCCGCTACTGCTCCTGCCAAGCGGACAAGGGAACCTACTCCTCCGCCTCGTCGCACCGGAGGCGAGCCAGACTTCGATCTCTCCGCGCTCAGCTCCGACGAGGAAGAAGAAGAGTAAGATTCTTTGCTTTACTTGTAGTTCTTCAATTCTTGCTGTTTTGTCTTGTATATGATTTGCTTTACTCTGAACCCATTCCTTTTCAGGACTCTGGCCCAGAGAGCGGCGAAGAGAGCCAAGGTCCCGGGGATTGTCATCGAGGACGAACCCACCGCGACAGCAGAGGGCGTGTCTGAGACCATCTTGCCGGACCCGGCAACTTTTCCCCAAAGCAGCCCCTAGCGCAGCCCCCAACATAAGTGTATAGTTTATTTCCTGCTTTCAGGCGCGCATGGGTGCTCTTCCTTTGGTGATATCTGACTGTTGGTTCGTGCAGGAGCAGAGCAGCCTCACCAGGGGAGTCCGGAAGCTGATTCCGAAATGCCATCTGCTTCAACTACACCGCCAAGGGAGGATTCCCTGGCAAGGGAGCGTTCTCCGGCAAGGGAGAATTCTCCGGCGAGGGATAGTTCCCCGGTAAGGGACAGCACCAGCGACCCTCCGGTGGTTGAGACCACGACTGCAGATCCTAGTACAGGTAATCTTCTTGCTTTAAAACTTCCCTTGGGTTCTTCTTATTCTGATTTTCTTTTTGGATATTTGCTTGACTTTTCTCTTTTCTCCGTTCGTCAGATCCATCTGCCACAGAGCCGATGGAAACCGAGGTCGCCGGCGAGGAAAACGCGCGCAGCAATACCGACGACACCGTCGCCACCGAAGGAGAAGCCGGCGCTGATGAGCCTGCCGGCGAAGAGGCCGCCAAAGCTGCTGCCGCAGAAGCTGGCGAGGGATCCGGCGATCGCACTGACGGCCCCGAGGCCGCAGGAGTGCCAGGCGCTGCGCCGACCGCCGATCCCTCCGCCGCTGCTGCAGCGCCGGGCTCCGAAGAGCCCCAGCCCGGCGCCTATTTGAAGGCCGGCGACGACATCTTAATCAAGCTCCCCTGGGCGTCAAGCTCCAGGGCGCCGGTCGAAGGAGAAGTTTTGGATGGAGAGGTGCTCGCCTCCGCTGGGCTGACGCTGGTCGACGCGCCAAGCAGCAGCATCGATGAGCCTGAGGAGGAGCGGCTGCTTCAGAAGCTGTTGTCGCTGTACCGCGCCCGACAAGCCAAGCTGGAATCCCAAGAAGCGCTTGTCGCGAGGGCGGGAGTGGACATTGAGAAGCGCGCTGAGGAGCTCCGGGGTCTCAGGCAAGAAACTCTCCGATCCCTGGCAGAGGAGCGGGAGCAAGTCACCGAGGAGCGGAAAGCTTTCCTCCTCGCGAAGGCTGAAGTTGAAGAGCAACAGCGGCTCGCTGCCGAGAAGCTGTCTGCGTAGGAAGGTGAGTTGGTGCAGCGCAAGGTCAACCTTGACAGCCATGAGGAGGAGCTTGCCGCGCGTGAGAAAGCAATTGGCGGGGCTCTCAAGGAAGCAAAGGATGCTGCCGCAGCTGCCGAGGCCGCCAAGAAGGAGCTGGAGACGAAGATGGCGCAGCTGGAGGCCGATCTCAAGGTGAGCGGCGAGGAGCTTGCCGCGCTCAAGCGTGAGCGCGAGAAGGATGCCGCCGCTCACGGCGAGCTGCAGGGTCGTCTCGCTGAGAGGAGCAAAGAGCTTAGCGCCGCCAAGGACTCCAACGCGGATCTTGAGATGAAGCTGGCTACTTTGACTCAGACACTGGACGGCGCGAGGGAGCAGGAGGTGGCCTTGAAGGAGAAGATCAAGGCCGACGAGGCGCTGCTGGCGAGTGCTGCTGCCGCCCAGAATGCTTTTAGGGAGACTGTGGAGCACTGGACCGAGGGTCTCGTGAATGTTGCCGCCGCCATCGACAGGGAGCTGGCGCAGCTGGGGATGGAGGACCTCGGGTATTCTTCCGACGAGCACCTCCAACCCAGCGCCAAGCTCAGCTTGTTCTTCAAAGGCGTGGTGACGACACTCCATCGACTCTGGGAGAATATCCCAAAGCAGCTGGCCGACGAGTCGCGCAAGATCTGCGCGGGAGTTCTTCAAAAGGTGCTGGTGAAGGTGGCCTTCCGCAACCCAGGCCTGAACCTCACCAACGTCCTCAGGTCCCTGCCGCCGGATGCTGATCTGGAAGCGCTCAAGGCCCTTGCCGCACCCATTGTGGACAAGGTGAGCGAGATCAAGAGGGTTGAGGGCGATCGCGTAGATTAGGCCGCCCGTTTTCTCTTTTTCTTGTCGCTGCTGGTCATGTTATAAGAACAATCTGTTAGAGCTGCGACAAGCTATCTTGTAATATAACTCTATCTTGGGTAGAGATTGCTGTGTTATTTCCTTTACTTGATTCCTTCCTTTTTATGTTTTTGCCCTACGCTTTTAGGGAACTTGTCGGCGCAGGCACCTTAGCCGCGAGCGCTGAGTGCGGGACATCAGCAGCCTGCTGGCGGTGCCGCTTCCGACAAGAAACCTTGTCGCAACTAGTCACAACTCACTTAAGTTGTTGAGCGGACTCGAAACAAAGTAAGGGCGCAACTAGCTACGAGTTGGTTCCTCTGCGCACAGGTTTTCCATACAAAGTACGGTCGTTCGAGGAAGATAACTTAAAAATTTAAAACTGATTGCTCAAACTTTGGCAACTTAGCTTTTCTGTCGTTTGCTTTCCGGTAAGGCGAAACTTCCTTGAACGATGCCTGGTCCACACCATTATCTTCTCCTTTCCCCCCGGCAAACTTGTGTGCGAGGGAACCTTCCTTTCCTTTTTGAGAAAAAGAAAGAAGAGAAAATAAAGATATGGAGCCTTACGGCTCGTTATTGCTTACCGGGGGTAGGCGCTGCACAAAGTGTCAGATAATGCATGCAAAAATAAAGTAGACAACATGATATTGACAAGATGTGCGGGGCACTTGAGCTTTACTTATGCACGGGGTCTACGCCCGGCTTTGTACAAAGGATTACATGCAACATCGGCAAGACTTGTACAAAAGGTGGTTGCCGGAAAAGACTCCGGCAACCGCGCCCTACTGGTAAAACTTACGAAGATGCTCAATGTTCCAGGTGTTGCTCACCGGAATGCCATCTTCGGTCTCAAGGCGGACAGCGCCAGGCCTAGTGACTCGTTTCACCCGGTAAGGGCCTTCCCACTTCGGCGTCAACTTGTTGGAATTCTTGGCGGACTGAATGCGCCGAAGAACAAGGTCGCCTTCCTCGATACTTCTGGCATTAACTTTGCGGCTATGGTAGCGGCGCAAAGCTTGCTGGTATCGAGCATCTCGTACAGCAGCCTGAAGACGGTCCCCCTCAAGGAGCAGCGCGTCATCTTGTCGCAGCTGCTCTTGCTCAAGCTCATCATAAGCGAGCACTCGAGGTGATCCGTATACAAGTTCCGTGGGGAGAACTGCCTCTGCTCCATAGACTAGAGCGAAAGGTGTTTGGCCAGTGGCTCGATTTTGCGTCGTCCTGATCGACCAAAGAACCACCGGCAGCTCCTCAATCCAGTTCCTTCCGCACTTGCGCAGCCTATCGAAAGTCCTGGTCTTGAGCCCGCGAAGCACTTCAGCATTTGCCCTCTCCGCTTGACCGTTGCTTCTCGGATGAGCAACAGAAGCGAAGCAGACCTTGGCGCCAAGATCTTGGACGTACTGCATGAAAGTGCGGCTCGTGAATTGTGTGCCGTTGTCGGTGATGATCCTGTTAGGGATCCCGAAACGGCAAACAATCGACCTAAAGAACTTGACTGCTGACTATGCTGTCACCTTCCTCACTAGTTCCACTTCCGGCCACTTTGTGAACTTGTCGATTGCAACGTACAAGTACTCAAAGCCCCCGACAGCTCGAGGAAAAGGGCCGAGGATATCGAGCCCCCAGACCGAAAATGGCCAGGATAAAGGGATCATCTGGAGAGCTTGAGCTGGCTGGTGTATCTGCTTGGAATGGAACTGGCACGCTTCACACTTGGTTACTTGTGCAGTTGCATCCTGGAGGGCTGTCGGCCAAAAGAAACCTTGCCGGAACGCTTTGCCGGGAAGTGCTCTTGCGCCAATGTGGTGACCACATATGCCTCCATGTATCTCTGCCAACAGCTTTTGTCCGTCTTCCCGGTGAATACACTTCAATTTCACACCGTTGAGTCTTCTTCTGTACAGTGTGTTGTCGACAAACTGGTACATACTTGACTGCCAGGCTACTCTTTCGGCTTCTTCTTGCCCTTCGAGAAGTTCTCTTGTTTGAAGGAAAAGGACAATCTGCTGTGCCCATGCTGGAGCTTGCGGCTCGACAACAAGGACTAAAGGCACATCTGCTGCTGCGGGAACATCTGCTTCTACGACGAGAACCTGTGGCTCAGCCGGAGCTTGATGTTCCCCGGCAAGCTTGCCGGAGCAAAACTTGTCGGGAGTGTCTGCTTCAACGGAACAAACCCTGAGGCCTGCCGGAGCATACTGCTCCTCAGCATCCTTGGTGTTGATTTTGGGGACCTTCTTGGCGGCGGCTTCGGGGAGCTCTGCCGGAAAATAGTCACCAGAAATCAACTTCCTCTTCTTGCTCTGTCCAGTTGATGGTGTTACAAACGGTTGAGTTAGCTTGAGCACAAAGATCCCTGGTTCCACAGGTAACTTAAGTGCAGCGCACTTCGACAGGCCATCAGCAATGTCATTCTGAGCTCTTGGAACATGTTCCATCTGTAGGCCGTCAAAGTGCTCTTCTAGCTTTCTCACTTCATCAACGTAAGCTTCCATCAATGGACTCTGATAATTCTTGTTCACTTGGTGGACGACAAGCTGTGAGTCACCCCTGATCAATGAGCTTTTTGATCCCAAGGTCTGCTGCGATCCTGAGACCGGCAAGCAAACCTTCATACTCTGCAGTATTGTTCGTTGCTTGCTCCTTGGGAAAGTGCATCTGGACTACGTACTTGAGCCTCTCCGGTGGGTGCAACAAGTAGCACGCCCGCACCGGCGCCTTGCAGCGAGAAAGCACCATCAAAGTACATCAGCCACTCTTTTCTTGCTTCCTTGACGGGGATGCTCATTTCTGGAACTTCTTCATCTTGTGTTGGCGTCCACTCTGCTATGAACTCTGCCAATGCTCTGCTTTGGATAGTTGAAGTGCTCTCAAACTTGAGGCCAAAGCTTGACAGTTCCAGTGCCCACTCGACAATCCTGCCTATTGCTTCTAGATTTTGCAGTATCCTCTTCAGCAGAAAACGAGTGACGATTGTGATCTCATGTGCTTGGAAGTAATGGCGCAGCTTTCTCGAGGCCATGAGAAGGCCGAAAAGCAATTTCTGCACACCAGAATACTTTGACCTAGCCCCCTGCAGAAGGGAACTAACAAAGTAAACTAGGCGCTGCACCATTCTTTTCTGCATCTTCTCGCGCGCCTGCGCAGATCCATCTTTGTCGGGACCAGAGCTTGTCGGTGAAGTCCCCTGCTTGTCGCTGGATGCATCTGCCGTGGTTGCTGGCTCATCATCCGCCTCCCTTTCCGCTACTAACGCAGCACTAACCACTTGATTGGTTGCCGCTATATACAGCAGCAACTTCTCTTGTGGCTTAGGTGCGACAAGTGTTGGAGTGGAGGACAGGTATCTCTTCAAGTCCTGCAGCACAGCCTCCGCTTCTGAAGTCCATTTCATTGGACCTGCCTTTTTCAATATTTTGAAAAATGGCAGGGCGCGCTCAGCAGACCTAGAGATAAACCTGCTGAGAGCAGCCACGCAACCGGCAAGTCTTCGTACATCCTTGACGCGCTTTGGTGCTTCAATCTGCTCAATGGCCTTGATCTTGTCGGGATTGGCTTCAATTCCCCACTGAGACACGAAGAACCCGAGAAGCTTGCCGGAGGGGACTCCAAACACACACTTCTCGGGGTTAAGCTTGAGGTTGATCTTGCGCAGATTTCGTCTAAATCTTGAATCAGAGTCGCCTTGTCCTTGCTCTTGACCACTATGTCATCCATGTAGGCTTCCACATTTCTGTGTATTTGTGGCTCAAAAGCGTCGCGGACTACCCTCGCAAATGTTGAACCAGCATTCTTTAAACCGAAAGGCATTCGTACGAAACAGTATGTGCCACACGGGGTGATGAATGCGGTCTTCTCCTCATCCTCTTCTGCCATGAAGATCTGATGGTATCCTGAGTATGCATCAAGAAATGAAAGCAAGTCACATCCGGCTGTGGAGTCAACAATCTGGTCGATGCGCGACAAGGGAAATGGGTCTTTGGGGCAAGCTTTATTAACATCGGTAAAATTGATACAAAGCCTCCATTTCCCGTTTGCCTTGCGCATGACTACAGGGTTGGCCAACCACGTAGGATGGAGCACTCCTCTGACGAGGCCTGCTGCTTCCAATTTCTTGATTTCTTCTGCAATGAATTCTTGGCGCTCCACTGCCTGTTTCCTGACTTTCTGCTTGACGGGCCGCGCATTAGGACAGACGGCAAGATGGTGCTCGATTACTTTCCTGGGAACACCGGGGATGTCAGACGGTTGCCACGCAAACATGTCGACGTTCGCCCACAGGAAAGCAACGAGCGCGCTTTCCTATTTAGGGTCGAGAGTGGCACTGATGGTGAAGGTACCACCAGTGTTGTCCTCCTTGGTGGACACCTTCTTGGTCTGTGGTGGATCTGCCATTGCCTTCTTACACTTGCCGGTGGAGCTCGATGGTGTGTCCTCGACGGTAGCGCAGCACTCCGAAGAGGTGCGCTTGCTGGAGTGGGCATCAGAACTCTTGCCGGACTTGGTCTTCTTCTTCGCCCCGGGAGCTTCAACGGCAAGTGACTTGCGATTTGTTGCGGCTGCTGATTCCCGGTAGATCTTGTCAGCGCAGATAAGAGCATCCTTCTTGTCGCTAGAGACAGAGATGACACTTATCGGGCCTGGCATCTTCATCATGTTGTATGCATAGTGAGAGGCTGCCATGAATTTGGCGAGTGCTGGACGGCCGAGTATCCCATTGTAAGGCAATGGAAAGTCAGCAACGTCAAAAGTGACCCTCTCAGTCCTGAAGTTCAACTCGCTGCCAAATGTCACCGGCAACGTGATCTTTCCCTTCGGCTTGCTTCTTCCCGGATTGATTCCTTGGAATGTGTCGGTCTCTTCGAGCTCGCCATCAGGGATCTGGAGTTTCTGGAGTACCGCGGAGGAGATCAGGTTCAAGCCGGCCCCGCCGTCAACTAGCATCTTAGTGACCTTGAGGTTGCGGATAGTTGGTGAAACCAACATCGGCAAGCACCCGACCGCAGTTATGCGATCAGGGTGGTCCTCAATATCAAAGATGATAGGCGTGATGGACCATTTCAGAGGCTTGCGTGACTCGATGGGTGGTTCTGCCGCATTAACTTCCCGCACCCACTGTTTGAGCTGGCGGTGTGAAGTATGCAGAGAAGCACCGCCGTCTACGCACAGGACCTCTGTGGCTTTCTGGAACTCCTGCTCATCGGTCTCGTCATCATCCATATCTTCATCGTCATCGTCATCTTCATCCTTGTCGCGGCCGCGGGGAGGTCTGTCTCCTTGCCGCAGCTTGGCCTTGCCGCGGCGTCCTCCTCGGCCTGGACGTTTCTTGCCGGCTCCTCCAGCACCTTCCTGGGCTTTCTCCTTGTCGTGTCGCTCGTATTCAGCCTTTTGCTGCTCGACAAGCTGCTCGACCTTCTTGCAGCTCTGGAGGTCGTGGCCCTTGGTGCGGTGGATCTTGCAGTACTGCTTGTTGGTGCCGTCCAGCTTGTCGGCGACCGCCACAGCCTGGTAGTTGGTGCCTGCGGCAATCTCCTTGCCGGAGCTACCAGCTTTTGCTTTCTTGGCGCCACCTCCGTTGCCGGACTGCTCGACGACTAGCACATCTCTGCCTTTCTTCTTTCTGTTGTTCCGCCGCCGGTTTCTCTTTGCCGGGGCAGTCTCCTCACTATCAGATCCTCCTGCACCTATATTCTCTCCGGGGAGTTTCCTCCCTTCCTCAGCACGTGCACACTTGTCGGCCAGGGCATATAGCTCACTGACGTCTCTGATCTTGCACATTGCCATCTCCTCCCGCATCCTGCGGTTTCGCACGTTCTGATGAAATGCGCTGAT
Organism: Triticum dicoccoides; assembly: GCF_002162155.2. Classification (NCBI taxonomy): domain Eukaryota; kingdom Viridiplantae; phylum Streptophyta; class Magnoliopsida; order Poales; family Poaceae; genus Triticum; species Triticum dicoccoides. Next base: position 52,011,359 of record NC_041381.1, on the reverse strand, counting down.
TACCGCAGCAGGGTGGACATCTGGGATGTTGTGCTGTACGCGGCTGAATCTCTGAATGTATTTGCGCAGGGGCTCTCCTTCCTTCTGGGTGAGCAGATGAAGGTCGCTCTCTTGGCCATGAGGCTTGTGGCCGCCTGTAAAGGCGCCGACAAGCTGATGGCATAGGTCTGCCCAGGAGGATATGGAGTTATCTGGCAAGTGCATGAGCCAGGATCTGACATTGGGTTTGAGCACCAGCGGGAAGTAGTTGGCCAGGATCTTGTCGTCCCATCCCCCGGCAGCTTGCACCGCTATGGTGTAGATGCTGAGGAACTCCGACGGATGCGACTTGCCGTTGTACTTCTCTGGTACGTCTGGCTTGAAATTCTTCGTACTGGGCCACTGGACTTGCCGCAACTCACGAGTTAACGCAGGGCATCCTACCGCGTACGGCAAGTCGCCTGGTTCCCCTGGCACATGCATGTCGACAGAGGGCCCAGCGCGCTGGTCCGATTGACGCCGCGCTTCTCTTCGGCGCTCGATGCGAGTACAGGCGTCTTCTTGCTGTCGTTCGTGAAGAACTTGGCGCTGATCGCGATGAGTTCGTGGATCTGATGATGCAGTGGAGTCGCTGTCGAGGTGGATCCGGCGAGTCGGTGATCTTGGCCTTCGGGGTGGAGAGTGCATGGTGGTTGCACCCCCACCGGTTTCGTCGCCATTGGCTCGTGCCTGACGGTCCTGCCGCGGCCTCGATGTACTCGGCTGCCGCGGAGTGTCGCCGTTGGCGAAGCCGATGAGACTTTGATTGGTGGCCCTCCATCCGTCGATCTTGTCTTCCGTTGCAGGGTAATCCAGGAGCAGTTGAGCTCGCACCAAAGCTTCTGCTGGAGTGGTGGGTGGCAGTGGCGAACAATGCGAGGAGCGGGATATGCTCGGACTTCTAACTATGTTAGAAGGAGCAGTATCCTATCCAGGCGACCGTGTCTCGCTCGTGCCAGCATGTTGGCGTGCATGCTGGTCTTGAGCGCCCCGAGATCCACCAGCTTGATCTTGGTCCAACAAACGTATGGTACTGCGAATACCATGACGCTGTCGGTCCTGCGTCTCCTGAGATGGGCGCGGAACATGTACGGGCGCCGAGGTCTACGCAACCTTGTCCTTGGACCTGGCAGCGCCATGAGCTCCCTCGTTGATGTCTGTTCTTCCGCCGGCTTCTTCCCCACCACTCGTTTGCTCCGGTGGTGGTGGGATTGACGTGGACGGAACAGCTGCCGCCGAAGTCTTCTTCTTCGGTGGCATGTCGATGAAGAAGATGAAGATCTGGCTCGTGTGAACGCCGGATTAGGTTCACACAACCTCGACGCCCCCTACCTGGCGCGCCAAAGATGTCGGGGAAGCTGATCCATGAACACCTATGGGGACCGGCGAACCGATCCCCTTTCGGTTCGGCGGGGGGCGGAGGTCGCACGAAGAGCGGATCAAGGCAAAGCACACGAGCAGTTTACCCAGCTTCAGAGCTCTCCGAAGAGATAATACTCCTACTGCTGCTTGTCTGATTGTATTGAGTTCTTGCTCGGGAGCGCTGAGTGCTACAGTACCCTCTAGCTGCCAACGAGACCAAGCGTGAGTGTTTTCTGGCTTCGAACCCCCCTACGTTGCGCATGGGCCTCCTTTTATATGCTCAAGGGGTCACCGACAGGTGGCAACACAGACAAGGGTAAAAATGGAAAAGGTGTTGCGGTTGGTACAACCACCTGTACAGTGTATCCTACCTAACCCTGACGACAGGGGACAAAGGTATTAAATGCCCGTCTGCGTCGCCCAAACAGTGCAGAAAGGGACCGTCAGGGACGCCACCGCTCGCCACGATGGCAGTCTTGTCAGCGTCGCTTCCACCGTGCACCGTTGGCTGCACAGCCTCTTGCCACACGCGCCTAGAAAGGCCCCAGGGCGACACGTTGGTGGATGTGCTGGAACGCGGGTACAGAGTGGTAGCCTGCCGCGGCAAGCGCCTTGCCGCGGCCATTGTCTTGTCGCGTCCGGAAGCTTGTCGCTCACCGGGCCTTGCCGGGACGCGTGGCGCATCGCGGCAAGTTCCTTGAGATGCCTTGGTTGGCCTTCCCGGCAAGCACCTCTTGCCGGGGTCTTGTCTCCTTGGTTTAAATACTTTGTTCTGGAATGGCTCCAAAGGAACCACGGAGGACCTTGGCGGTCGCCCGGCAAGCCCTGCCGCGGGGCGCTGCAACTACCCGTGCACAAGTTCGGGATACTAGGGTACCCCTACTCTAGTACACCGACAGTCTGTCGTCGTTCATATACCCCTCCCGATAACTTCAACACGAGGGGGGGGGGTCGATATACCCCCTCCCCGATAATATTATTTTCCCATGTATATGTATGTCGCGTCGTTGTCGATATAACCCCCTCCCGCATAACTTTGACATGAGAGGCGGTCGATATATATACCCCCTCTCGACTGTGATAACTTATACCATGGCATCACCCCCCTCGGCCCTCTCGCTCGACCAAAACTCTCGAGGAAACCCAAACCCTAGAGAAAAAATGATGTTGGTCTCCTACCCCCTCCCGCCGCGCCCCTACCCGATAAACTCTCTCGAGGCCACCCAAATTGACCAAGTTAAAAGAGCATTGTCGTCGAGGCCACCCAAACCCTTGAAGCATTGTGTCGAGGCCACCCCAAACCCTTGAAGCGTTGTCTAGGCCACCCCAAACCCTAGAGAAGCAGTGTCGAGGCCACTAACATGATTCCTTATTGTGATTAGCTAGCTAGTTCTACATTTGCCACTAATATATATCCATCTGTACCATGTTTGAATAATAATTGACATGTTGTAAATACTTGCAGAAACTATGGAGCACTCCCGAGACGAAGCAACAGAAGCGATGTTGGGGGAGATAATCGCACAAGGAAGTGATGTCGTTGCGTCATTTCTCAATGACACCGATGGTCAAGAAGGACTGGGTGAAGAAGAGGGCTATGTTCATGATGGCTCCAGCCCATTAATGCCGGTACAAGAAGAGGGCTATGTTCATGATGGCTCCGGTGACCCAATGGAGGTACAAGAAGGAAACTGTGCTGACTGCTCCGGTGACCGACCCAAGTCCGACCAGGTATATATATTAGTTAAGCTCGTGCTAACTAGTTAATTGATGCATTCATTGTTTTGGTATATGTACACATATTAATTAACTCTCATCTTTCTTCTTTTTCTAGCCCTCCGGATCGAGCACAACTTCGGTAAGGAGACGAGGCCCAAAGAAAAAGTTGAGCTCGGATGAAAGGTTTGAGATCACAGCAATCGCGCGTGACGGCGAACCGATTGAACCCATTCGGACAAAGAACGCATTTGCTGCTCAGTGCGGGGTTCTTGTTAGGGACAAGATCCCGATTAACATCCACCAATGGTATAAGCCTAAGGAGGAAGACCCTGAGGTGTCTTATGTCAATGATATGCAGAAAGATGATCTTTGGACTAAGCTGAAGGCAAATTTCACCCTACCGCCAGAGGAGGATCCGGAGAAGCCAGTTAAAGAGCAATTAATCAAGTCTTGTGTTCTTAAGAAGATGGAAGGCCTATTCAGGAGGTGGAGGAAAGAGCTGAACAAGTTTGTTGACAAAGAATAGACACCAGAATTCATCGGCAAATATGAGAAGATTAGAGATCACTGGCCCGCATTTGTGGCCCACAAGACATTGGAAAAGGGTAAGAAGATGTCGGCGACAAACAAGCAAAATGCTACGAAGAAGAACTTTCACCATCGCACGGGGTCAGGTGGCTAACTCAAAGCCCGACCTAAGTGGTCCAAGGCTGAGAATGATCTGCTTGATAAAGGGATCGAACCAGAGACAATGAACTGGCCAGACCATTGCTGGACTTGGTTCTTCGGGGCTGGCGGAACCTTGGACCCTGTATCAGGGAAGTGCCGCTGGACGGACGAGCAACTGAAAATACCAGTCAACAGGCTTCGGCACTATATCGATGCAGCACAGCAAGGGACATTCGTTCCAGACAGGGAGAAGGATGAGCTCACAATGGCCCTCGGGAATCCTGAGCACCCTGGACGGACACGAGGCACGCAAGGCTCCATTCCATGGGAGTTTGGTTTTCCGGACGCAGGGGGTTACAAAACCCAGGAGAGGAGGAAGAAACTGGAGCAGAGCCAACTGCAGGCGCTGCACGAAAGGGTACAAGGGCTAGAGGAACGAGAAGCAGATCGCAGCAAACGACCTGCTGAAGCTTCCCCTGAAGCTACCCCTGCCATCTTAGTGGAGAAGCAGCGTGGCTTCCACCAAGCTGCTTCATCCGGAGCATGTCTTGACGTCTCCTGCTAGCTACCACGTGGATTTTATCACGGAGTCTCAAAATTGCCACCTTATGACGCAATGGCAGAACTTCAAAGTCAAGGCGGCTGTTGGCCAAGTTTGACCTTCTGAACCCGGTGCAACTTTTCACTGTCGTCTGATTCCAGAAGGATATGCTAGGGTGACGGTGGACGAAATAACGGAGGGATTTGAGGACCTCCAGCTTGACCACCCTACCGGCGAAGGGGAGACTCGGCTGGGTTCTGCTCTGAAGACTCCATGCCTATGGCAGAAGGAGTTCTTCAAGCTTCCGAACTGGATGCCTCCTCCTCCTCCTCCGGCGAGTCAGGGCACTCCGCCTCCTCCACCGCCTCCTCCTCCGGCGAGTGACGATCAGGGCACTTAGCCTCCTTCTCCGGCGCGTGGTGGCACTCCGCCTCCTTCTCCGCCTGCGTTGGCGCGCCCGAGCAGCCAACAACCTCCTCCTTCTCCGCCTCGACAACAAGGGCAGAAGAGACCCGCTGCCGCCCCGGCTTCTCCGGTGCATCGTAGTCCTTCTCGTCCGCCTCGTAAGCAAGCACGAAAGAAGACAGATGTTGCAGCCCCTCCGTCTGCTCCGGCGTCTAGCAGTATAGCTAGCAGAGGCGGGAGGCAATACAGATACGGTCCTTCTCTCAAGCCTCTAGAGAAGTTACCGTACAATAGGACCAAGGAGGAAAACACGAAGATCGTGCGGGCCGAAGTGGACGACTTCTTTGAAGGGTTGAAAGCAAAGAGACATCGACCTCCGGAGGAGAAGGTAGATCCGGTGAAAGCAAAGCGCACTATAGATGCCCTGAGGAAACCACCAAAGTCTCCGCCGAGAACCAACTATGAGCGCATTACTGAACAGACATATCTCGAAGCGGAGCGGTCAAGAAGTATTGTCAGACATCAAAGGTCAAAAGAACGAGCAGCTGCGAAAAAATTGCCCAGCTCGGCGAACAAGCAAATCAATCGTGCCCCCCTGCTCAATGTGTCTAGCGGTGACATCGTTGCTAATGCTCCGGGGCCGGTGGCCGGTTATGGCAATCTTGCAGATTACCTGCCTGATGATCAACTTCCTAATTTCATGGAGGTGGACGAACACAGATACGAGTACGGGAAGCCTCTCGTCAAAGATGAAAAATCTCTAACAATGATGATGCGAAGATTCCATAATTGGTACATGAAAACCTGCAGAGAGTCTGGGGGGACGAATACTTTGTATCTGAACATTAAAGAGGAGCACGACCTCGTTGGAACTGATCTGTTGTCTGTTCCATTTGAGGAGTTCTTCGAGTTCTTCAATCAAAAGGCCCTCGATAAATTAACGGTCTTTTGCTACTATCTGTAAGTACTATTTCTGTCATTAAGTCTCTCTCTATATATATAGCTCAGCTCTTTCATTGCATGTATTTATAATTAATTATCCTCACTATATTATGCTGACTGAAGATCGTCGAGTGCAGAAAACAAGAAATATATGATATTGGGTTCATTAACACAAATATCATAGATGAAATTCAGGTTAAAAAGCACGCCAAAGAGGCCGAGGCCAACTTGCTACAATCGTTGATCAAAAATCAAAACGAAGATACCATACTCTTTCCTTACAACTTTGAGTGAGTGTTACTGTCGTGTGCATATTCTGTTTCCCTTATTACTCAAGCGAGGTTATAGTAATGTAATTGATGAGTTATGCATGCGTGCGTAGCTTCCACTATGTTCTTCTGGAGATTAAGCTTGAGCGGGGACTAGTAACTGTCTTAGACTCGAGACGAAAAGATCCCGAAACCTATGCCGACATGTCTAAAATGCTCAACAAGTAAGTTCAATCGATCATTATCTCACCATATCGGCAACTTTTTGTTCATTTCCTGATATCTCAAGTAATGATAATTATTTTCTTTGTCTTGTAGGGTTTGGAAACAGTTCACTGCAGAAGCTCCGGGACTGCCGAAGGAGCTGCGATATACATACCCGAAAGTAAGTACTACTAGCTAGCTAGTTGCGTGCATCTCCCGTTGATTCTATAGCTATACTTTCATCAATGCCATTTATAATGCTTCATTATCAGTTTGATTGACCTCTATTTCTCGTAAAGTGCTTGTGGCAGGAACAAGGGAATAATTTCTGTGGATACTACGTGTGCGAGTTCATCTACAACGCGACTTTGAAAAATAAACGGGGCTACTCTAAAAGACAATATGAAGTGCGTAAGCAATAATATTCACAATTTCATTTTATTACACCATAATTTCTGTTGATTTTCATTCATATATATGTATTAATTAACCCCCTTCTTCAAATTAGACGTGGCAGATGCGGAATGAACTCCTAGAACAAGATCGCATGAAAGCAATTCAAGAGGAATTGGCGGGATTCTTTCTTGACCACGTCATCAATAAAGCTGGAGAATACCATGTGGAAGTTGATTTCAATTGCTAGCGGATTGTAAGAGATCTTACATATTGTATATGTATGTAGCCAGTAGCGTCAGATAGATAATACAAAAATTTGTTGTTCGACCAATCTCTCGGAGAAGGAGAGGTCGATCGATCACTTCTCTCGGTATGCATGACGAACTTCTATACTTAATGGTTCCCTTCATTTTCTTACTAGCTAGTGTGTCAAGGGCCTCTCTATGTATAATACGTAGCGTCGACCAAGCACGGACATAAGAGAGGACACTTCTCTCTATTAATTAGCTAGCTAACACAATATATGAAACACCTAAATTAACCCCCCAAAACCCCCAACACCCCCCCTTCAAAAAAAACATAAACCCAAGCCACTGAAATGTTGACGCGTGGATGCCTTTTGGTCCCGGTTGGTGGCGGTTGGTGCCACCAACCGGGACCAAAGGCCGTCCTGCCTGAGCTCGGCGCACTGGCCACGTGGAGGCCCATCTGTCCCGGTTCATGTTAGAACCGTGACTAAAGGGGGGAGGCATTAGTAACGACCCTTTAGTCCCGGTTCAAGAACCGGGACAAAAGGCCCTCACCAACCGGGACAAATGCCCTGTTTTCTACTAGTGGTTCAACCGAAAGTAGCATGCATTCAAACATAAACATAGATAGTTTTGCATAACCGAACATAAAACAAAATTTAAACTAAGCTAAACTTCTTTCGGTCGAAGTAGAGGTCGAGCCAATCCTTCCTCTTCATGTACGGTGTGCCGCGAGCCGGGTCCGGGCCAGTACTATCGTCGGGGTCGTTGGGGAAGACACTCCTCCGCTCGTTGACGTAGATCTCCACCTCCTCGGGGCCCACCTCGACGCCCTCCGTGCCGCCGTCGCCACCGCCTTTGTCACGCCCAATATGCGACCCTATCCGAGAGGAACTCGAAGGTCCCACCAAGGAAAGGCCCGCAGATTGAAACGCTTTTGTAAGGTGGATATCATTACATCAACATTACATAATAGATGGGGATACATACAAGAGGCATACAAATGCCGCAAGAATACATCAATACATCATACATAAGGGCAACATCCGACTACGGATGAAACACAAACAGAAACTCAACAACATCCACCCTGCTAGCCCAGGCTGCCAACCTGGAACCTATCCCCTGATCGAAGAAGCAGCAAAAGAAGAACTCCAAAACAAACAAACATCACTCTCCCGTCAAGATCATCGCATAACCTGTACCTGCAACTGTTGTTGTAGTAATCTATGAGCCACAAGGATTCAGCAATCCCATTACCATGGGTATCAAGACTAGCAAAGCTTAATGGGAAAGGAAGGGGTAAAGTGGTGAGGTTGCAGCAGCGACTAAGCATGATATGGTGGCTAACATATGCAAATAAGAGCGAGAAGAGAAGCAAACAGAATGGTCGTGAAGCAAGCAATGATCAAGTAGTGATCCTGAACTCCTACTTACGTCAAACATAACCCAAAACCGTGTTCACTTCTCGGACTCCGCCGAAAAGAGACCATCACGGCTACACACGCGGTTGATGCGTTTTAATTCGGATCTGGTGTCAAGTTCTCTACAACCGGATGTTAACAAAGTCCCATCTGCCGCATAACCACGGGCACGGATTTCCAAAGTTTAAACCCTGCAGGGATGTCCCAACTTAGCCCATCACAAGCTCTCACGGTCAACGAAGTATATTCCTTCTCCTAGGAAGACCCGATCAGACTCGGAATCCCGGTTACAAGACATTTCGACAATGGTAATACAAGACCAGCAAAGACGCCCGATGTGCCGACAAATCCCGATAGGAGTCGCACGTACCTCATTCTCAGGGCACACCGGATAAGTCAAGCTACGAGTAAAACCAGACCTCAAGTTTCCCCGAGGTGGCCCCGCAGGCTGCTCGGTTCGGACCAACACTCGAAGGAGCACTGACCCCGGGGGGGGGGTTAAAATAAAGATGACCCTTGAGTCTGCAGAACCCAAGGTAAAAAGGCTTAGGTGGAAAATGTTAAAACCAAGGTTGGGCTTTGCTGGAGGAGTTTTATTCAAAGCGAACTATCAAGGGGGTCCCATAAATCACCCAACCGTGTGAGGAACGCAAAATCAAGGAACATAACACCGGTATGACGGAAACAAGGGGCGACAAGAGTGGAACAAAACACCAGGCATACGGCCGAGCCTTCCACCCTTTACCAAGTATATAGATGCATTAATTAAATAAGATATATTGTGATATCCCAACATAATCGTGTCCACCATGGAGAAATCTTCAACTTCACCTGCAACTACCAACGCTATAAGAGGGGCTGAGCAAAGCGGTAACATAGCCAAGCAACGGTTTTCTAGGAAGGGTGCAAAAGGTTAGAGGCTGACATGGCAATTTGGGAGGCTTGAAGAGTAAATGATAGGTAGCGCAGCATAGCGATAGAACGAAGGAACTAGCATAGCAATGATAGTAGTGAGATCTAGGGTAGCGGTCATCTTGCCTGAAATCCCGCAAGGAAGAAGAACGAGTCCATGAAGAAGATGAAGCCACGAAGACGAACCAAGCGTAGACGAACGAATCCTCACGATCGCAACGAAACAGAAACTAACGAGAAGGAGCACAACTGGAAAGAAGCAAACAACAAGGTAAACACACAACACATAGACAAGACATGATGCGCAAGCAAGAAGGATGCATGACAAAGGCTATAAGATGCTATTCATGGCAAGAGATGATGCATACAAGAGCAACACATCAAAGAAAGTTTAAATGAGGCCGGAAACAACATGTAACAAATCCGGTAAGTCCTCATATGCAAATTTCGAAATTGGTCCCGATTTGAATAAACCTTATGTTCAAGTTGTTAAACAGCAAGTTAAGATGCACCAAGATGATCTACATGAAATTCTAGTCAAGTTACATATAAAGTTCATTTAGTTCGGAGCTACGGCCTAGAAGATATGAGCAAAACAAGTTAAACATGGCATTGATGCAAAATGCATTCAAACATCAAGAAAACACACTCAAAACATGGATGCAACAAGGTAATATAAAACTACATGCAATTCTAAGCAAGTTTCATATAGAGCACACTCAAAACGGAGCAACGGTGCAACACATACACTCCAAACCAGATATAATAATGATCTGTCCAAAACAGCAACTAGGCATCTTGCAAGCATCATGAAAATATGCTACAACAGCCCAACATGAAAACAAAAGGAATGGGCCTGAAGTACAGGTAAAGCATGACAAAACATGAACACTGAGCTATCTCTAGAAATCACTAGAACATGCTCCAAAGGACATGTCAAGATTGCAAATAATAACAGTTTACATACTTAGCAGAAATAACATCAGGTTGCAATGTTTAGAGCTATCAAACAACATGTTACAACACGATATCATGGCAAAATAAGGCATGGAATGCTAGTACTAAAGACAAAGAATAAAACTCCCTTACTGACCTAATTCCAAAGATCAACAGAAAAGATGGTAGGATCCATGCAAACATGGCAAGTGATATGACAGATTCAGACATGGCAAGAACAACAATAAGTAGGCATGTTGGTGAGCTTGTAAAACTCACCACAGAGCAATACATGGCATGACAAGGTGACCAACAGAAAGAATACATGTTTATGAAGCTAATCATTGCAAGAGCAAGTTCATAGGGTGCATGGATCACTAGCAAAACACATGACAAAACTGAACTTAATGTTAACATGCTGACATCAACATTATTTAGCAAATTGAGAGCAAGATTACAACAATCTACAGAAGACTATAAATGCAACCAGGGGCATGGATGGAGAGAGCATGATATGTATAACAAAACATACTTAGTGAACATCTCCATATTATGCATAGAATGACTTGTAGCAGCAGATTTATATAGCATCACGAAATAACAGATTCAGCCTAGCAAAACAGTAACAACAAGTACCCTACTTCACGAGCTTGATGCACTCACTTCAATACTCAAAAAAAAAACATGTATTGCACCCCTGTAAATATGGCATGGTATAGCTCAAAACTCATGTAGACATCAAGCTCATAAGATGCACACATCAAATGCAACAAAAATGACAAAACACCAAGTTCTGTTAACAGGCAGCAGTTAACATCATACATCACTCTTGCAACGATGATTAGGGCATCAAGATGATCTCAAACAAGCATGGCACAATGGAACAAAATGAAGAGCACATCATGATGAACATTTCAATATATTGCACGCACATATCGGAGCAGCACACATGAAGTTATGGCATGCCAAATTGGGCACCAGAATGCAACAATTTTTGGGACTTAGCAGTTTTCGAGGAAAAAAATACTGGGTGAGCGTCAAATAGCTACGAGATGCCCAGCGCGAGGGAAAAGGTGGGCGCTCAACATGGGCTACTTGGGCCGGCTTGGTGATGGGCTTGGGCTGGAGACGGCGCGGCTGCGCTGGGCCAGGAAGTTGCTGGCCCATGTGGGGCCCACGAGCAGGGGCACGGGCGCTTGTGCTCGTTCCCGAGTGTGGCAACGGCGGCGGATGGCGGCGGGGGTTCCTGGACTCCGGCGATGGCGCGAAGACGACGAGGAGGCAGGGAACGGATCGATCTAGGCGAGGGGAGTCGGGATCCGGCGGAAGGCAGGCCAGATCTGGCTGGAGGAGGCACGGGGCGGCGCTCTGGCGAGCTAGAAGGCTGGCAGAGTCGAGAGATGCCCTGGCGGCTGCGGGAAGGAGCTCCGGCAGCAGGGCCCGGGCGTCGAGGAGGCGGAGGTCGCCGGAGGCGGCGGCGGGACGACGAGCAGGCGGCGGGGCGCGGGATCTGGCTCGGGCGCGGAGGAGCGGTGCCTGAGGCCGGCGAGGTCGGCGGCGCAGTCCGGTGGTGCGGGTGGTGTAGTCCGGCGAGCGGGCGCGGTGGGTCAGGCGGATCGGGCCCATGCGGGCTCGCGATGGGCTCTGCGGGCCGGCGGCGCAGGGACGGAGCTGGCAGGGACGCGTCCCGAGATGGCGGCGCAGGGACACGTGGTGGCGCGGGATTCACAGAGGGGCGGCGGCTGGACATGTCCAGCCGATCCAGACGTGTTTGGTGGCGGCAGGGAGGCTAGGCTAGGGTTTGGACCCGGGATTTCGGGGGAAGGTGCATATATATAGGTAGAGGGAGCTAGGAGACTCCAAATGGGGTGCGGTTTTCGCCTACACGATCACGATCAAACGACCGAGAGCATGGAGGGGGTTTGGATGGGCTCATGGGCTGTGGTGAAGAGGGGCTGGGCTGCAAAGAAAGAGGGGTTTTTGGGCTACGCGGTTAACCATTGGGGCATCAAACGACCTCCAAATGGAACAAAATTTGACGGGCGGTCTACCAGTGCTATACCAAGGCCACTCGGCAAACCTCAGTCCATTCCGAGAACATTTTTATCCCACTCATGAAAACAAGGTCTGAGAGGTGCGACGGGCGCGTGCAAGTGTGTCTGTGCTCAGAACGGACAACGGAGAGAACCGGGGGAACCCGAACGGATGCAAGTTTTGAAAAACATGCAGATGAAATGCATATAATGACATGGCAAAATGCAACACGCAAGCGAATGACATGGCAACGAAGGCGAATAACTGGAAGACACCTAACGCGTCGAATGCGGGGCGTTACAACTCTCCTCCACTAACAAGAGATCTCGTCTCGAGATCTTAGGAATGAGACAGAAGAGAAAGAGGAAGAGGTGAAGTAAGAACGCAAGAGAAAAAGAAGAACCAAGTCGAGAGCACTTGGGTAGAAAAGAGGAATGACGAGTATGACGAGAATCAAATGCTCTTGGAAACAAGATAGACTCTGAAACCACTCCGGTTAGAACAAGATAGAAAAGGAATGAACAAAAGAATTTGGGAAGCACTCCAACTGAAAATGGAAGGAATAGAACATGAACTTCACCCAATGAGATGGCACTTGACGAGATGACCAATGCCATGCCTCCAGAAGAATTGAAAGAATGGATTGAAAATAACTTAGAAAGAAGGATTGAATGGAGTTGTTGAGAAAATCAACAACGAAAGAATAAGCTTGTTGTTGACTTATCAAAAACAACTCAAAACTTGAGGTGAAATTATACCACAACCAATGTCTGAATAGCTGAGAAGAACGAAGAAATGAAAAAATCTACTTCAAAAGAAATATGGAGAATTAATTGCACTTCGATATGCAAGAAGAAAAGATACTTGAACTCCACCAACAAAATCTTGATGAAAACTTGAAGAATGAATTAAATCATGAAGAACCACCATGAAGAACTCCAGTGACACAAGGATGATGAGATAGAATGAAGGATGAAAGAATAAGATGAGCCTTGCGGTGATTTCGATGGAGGTTCTGACAAAATGGCCGAGTAATTTGAACTTCGGGAAAAGAAAAGATGAAAACACTTGGAACTAGAATTTATACCTCACGAACAAACTCCGAAGAAAAGGGATTACTAGACGATGATAAAATAAGAATAAGAATTACATTATGTTTATCCTCATCCAATTTAATGGGTGACGAGCGGATTTGGCATACAACTTATTCCTCTTGAAAAGGATTGAGAAATGACATATCACAAACTTGAGAAGGTCTTCATGAACCACCTGTAGGATTTGGAAGAACAAATGAATTAATATGATAATCAAGGAAAAAGGAATCTGAAGGAACCAACGAAAGAATTAGAAAAATGACTGGTGAAAGAGAATGAATCACCGGGAAGAATTAGAAGAACAAATATGTTCGATGGGATTTAGATGCAAGAGAATGGGAAGAGCTCGATCTGATTAAAAAGCACTTGAATGAAGCACCGGGATAATTGGATGACGGTAGCTGAAATGTGAGGACGAAGAATTCTTCTGGAACGATGGCCTTCGGTGAAAAGAAATGGACAAACAACTCCTGACATAGTCCGGATGGTTAAGAAAAGAATATCTAACCAATGGAATAATTCAAGCGGATAACATGAAGCTAGAACCACAAAACTTCGAGAGAACGGACATGATTTAGAGGAAAAACTCTTCTTCGGTCTTCAAATGATGACGAGAAACACCACCAAAATTGTTAAGGCACTCCGGGGGAACGAAAAGCGAAGAGGTTGAGGCAACAATGAAAAAGATTTGAAATCGATCTTGGAAAGGCATCTGAATGATGGGATCCATTCTTACGTCAAACTCTAAAAAGAATTTGGAATAACTCCGGGGGAATTAGAAGAGTCAGGTAAGATCCTGGGAAAAGACCTGTGGGTTAGGGCCCACTAAAATAGAACACCGTTGGAGAGGGATGTTGAACAGATAGGTGAAGCACCGGAACAATTGAAATATTTGAATGAGGTGACAACCACGAATTAATTGGAACACAGACAAATCTCCTGAGATGTCTTGAACACTCCAGAAGTATAAACTGGCGAGAGGCGAACGAGCAGGGAGAACACTTGATCCAAGGAAAAAAATATGATCAACCGAAAACTTGAATTGAGTCCATCGGAAAAGAGATGAAGATTGTCAAACAAAAGAGAATTCACTAGTTGAAATAATTGAGGGAAGATTGAAGAGGCTCCACACGAATGAAATTGATGCTCGAAACAGACTCAAACTCTGGGACAAAAAAGGGTGGGAGGGCGGGAAAACAGAGGCAACTTGGAAGGGAGAACCGACGAATAAGTTGAAGAGAAAACACCAGTTGAAATAATTGAGGAAAGAAAGCAAAGACTTCGCACGAGTAGGATGGATACTCGATTACGGACTCCGACTCTTAGAAGAGAGGGGGGGTGGGAAAAGAAGACAACTGAGGGCAGAGAAACAACTTCGTTGAGAGTGAACTGAGGATTGAACTGGGCAAAGACGAAGAGGCTCGAGTCAACTTGACGAGAAATGCACCGAATGAAAAGAGATGAGAACCAATGAATGAGAACTAACCACGTGATCCTAAAGAAAAAATTTGAAGGGGAAGAGGAGTAATTCAAAACACCTACATCAAGATTGTTTACCAGAGCGACGAAGGGGCTGAGGAGTAAAAAGAATTCCTACTCTCTAATATAACTAGACTCCAAAATAGTTTTCTTCTAGACTCGACAACGGCCAAGCTACACGATCAATCAAGGGGGCTCCTATGGTCGGTCGAGGCTCTGATACCAACTTGTCACGCCCAATATGCGACCCTATCCGAGAGGAACTCGAATGTCCCACCAAGGATAGGTCCGCATATTGAAACGCTTTTGCAAGGTGGATATCATTACATCAACATTATATAATAGATGGAGATACATACAAGAGGCATACAAATGCCGCAAGAATACATCAATACATCATACATAAGGGCAACATATGACTACAGATGAAACACAAACAGAAACTCAATGACATCCACCCTGCTAGCCCAGGCTGCCGACCTGGAACCTATCTCCTGATCGAAGAAGAAGCAGAAGAAGAACTCCAAAACAAGCAAACATCACTGTCGCGTCAAAATCATCGCATAACCTGTACCTGCAACTATTGTTGTAGTAATCTGTGAGCCACGAGGACTCAGCAATCCCATTACCATGGGTATCAAGACTAGTAAAGCTTAATGGGAAAGGAAGGGGTAAAGCGGTGAGGTTGCAGCAGCGACTAAGCATGATATGGTGGCTAACATACGCAAATAAGAGCGAGAAGAGAAGCAAACGGAACGATGGTGAAGCTAGCAATTATCAAGAAGTGATCCTGAACTCCTACTTACGTCAAACATAACACAAACCCGTGTTCACTTCTCGGACTCCGCCGAAAAGAGACCATCACGGCTACACACGCGGTTGATGCGTTTTAATTCGGATCTGGTGTCAAGTTCTCTACAACTGGATGTTAACAAATTCCCATCTGCTGCATAACCACGGGCACGGCTTTCGAAAGTTTAAACCCTGCAGGGCTGTCCCAACTTAGCCCATCACAAGCTCACACGGTCAATGAAGGATATTCCTTCTCCCAGGAAGGCCCGATCAGACTTGGAATCTTGGTTACAAGACATTTCGACAATGGTAAAACAAGACCAGCAAAGCCGCTCGATGTGCCGACAAATCCTGATAGGAGTCGCATGTACCTCCTTCTCAGGGCACACCAGATAAGTCAAGCTACGAGTAAAACCAGACCTCAAGTTTCCCCGAGGTGGCCCCGCAGGCTGCTCGGTTCGGACCAACACTCGAAGGAGCACTGGCCCGGGGGGGGGGGGTTAAAATAAAGATGACCCTTGAGTCTGCAGAACCCAAGGGAAAAAGGCTTAGGTGGCAAATGTTAAAACCAAGGTTGGGCCTTGCTGGAGGAGTTTTATTCAAAGCGAACTGTCAAGGGGGTCCCATAAATCACCCAACCGTGTAAGGAACGCAAAATCAAGGAACATAACACCGGTATGATGGAAACTAGGGGCGGCAAGAGTGGAACAAAACACCAGGCATAAGGCCGAGCCTTCCACCCTTTACCAAGTATATAGATGCATTAATTAAATAAGATATATTGTGATATCCCAACATAATCGTCTCCACCATGGAGAAATCTTCAACTTCACCTGCAACTACCAATGCTATAAGAGGGGCTGAGCAAAGCAGTAACATAGCCAAGCAACGGTTTGCTAGGAATGGTGCAAAAGGTTAGAGGCTGACATGGCAATTTGGGAGGCTTGAGGAGTAAATGATAGGTAGCGCAGTATAGCGATAGAACGAAGCAACTAGCATAGCAATGATAGTAGTGAGATCCAGGGTAGCGGTCATCTTGCCTGAAATACCGCAAGGAAGAAGAACGAGTCCATGAAGAAGATGAAGCCACGAAGACGAACCAAGCGTAGACGAACGAATCCTCACGATCGCAACGAAACAGGAACTAACGAGAAGGAGCACAACCGGAAAGAAGCAAACAACAAGGTAAACACACAACACATAGACAAGACATGATGCACAACCAAGAAGGATGCATGACAAAGGCTATAAGATGCTACTCATGGCAAGAGATGATGCATACACGATCAACACATCAAAGCAAGTTTAAATGAGGCCGGAAACAACATATAACAAATCCGGTAAGTCCTCATATGCAAATTTCGAAATTGGTCCAGATCTTAATAAACCTTATGTTCAAGTTGTTAAACAGCAAGTTAAGATGCACCAAGGTGATCTACATGAAATTCTAGTCAATTTACATATAAAGTTCATTTAGTTCGGAGCTACGGCCTAGAAGATATGAGCAAAACAAGTTAAACATGGCATTGATGCAAAATGCATTCAAACATCAAGAAAACACACTCAAAACATGGATGCAACAAGGTAATATGAAACTACATGCAATTCTAAGCAAGTTTCATATAGAGAACACTCAAAACGGAGCAACGGTGCAACACATACACTCCAAACAAGATAT
The DNA here is from genome assembly GCF_002162155.2 of Triticum dicoccoides. Taxonomy (NCBI): domain Eukaryota; kingdom Viridiplantae; phylum Streptophyta; class Magnoliopsida; order Poales; family Poaceae; genus Triticum; species Triticum dicoccoides. Next base: position 51,994,237 of record NC_041381.1, on the reverse strand, counting down.
AATAACAATCTGTCCAAAACAGCAACTAGCCATCTTGCAAGCATCATGAAAATATGCTACAGCACCCCAACATGAAAACAAAAGGAATGGGCATGAAAGCATGACAAAACATGAACACCGAGCTATCTCCAGAAATCACTAGAACATGCTCCGAAGGACATGGCAAGATTGCAAATAATAACAGTTTACAGACTTAGCAGAAATAACATCAGGTTCACTGTTTAGAGCTATCAAACAACATGTTACAGCAAGATATCATGGCAAACAAAGGCATGGCATGCTAGTCCTAAAGACAAAGAACAAAACTCCCTTACTGACCTAATTCCTAAGATCAACAGAAAAGATGGTAGGATCCATGCAAACATGGCAAGTGATATGACAGATTCAGACATGGCAGGAACAACAATAAGTAGACATGTTGGTGAGGTTGTACAACTCACCACAGAGCAACACATGGCATGACAAAGTGACCAACAGAAAGAAGACATATTTATGAAGCTAAGAATGGCAAGAGCAAGTTCATAGGGTGCATGGATCACTAGCAAAACACATGACAAAACTGAACTTAATGTTAACAGGCTGACAGCAACATTAATTAGCAATTTGAGAGCAAGATTACAACAATCTATAGCAGGATATAAATACAACCAGGGCACAGATTGATAGAGAATGCCATGTACAACAAAACATCCTTAGTGAACATCTCCAGATTATGCATAGAATGACTTGTAGCAGCAGGTTTACATAGCATCATGAAATAACAGATTCAGCCTAGCAAAACAGTAACAACAAGTACCCTACTTCACAAGCTTGATGCACTCACTTCGAAACAAAAAAAAATACATGGATTGCACCCCTGTAAATATGGCATGATATAGCTCAAAACTCATGTAGACATCAAGCTCATAAGATGCAAACATCAAATGCAACAAAAATGACAAAACACCAAGTTCTGTTAACAGGCAGCAGTTAATATCATACATCACTCTTGCAACGATGATTAGGGCATCAAGATGATCTTAAACAAGCATGGCACAATGGAACAAAATGAAGAGAACATCATGATGAACATTTTGATATATTGCACGCACATATTGGAGCAGCACACATGAAGTTATGGCATGTCAAAGTGGGCACCAGAATGCAACAATTTTTGGGACTTGGCAGTTTTCGAGAGAGAAAAATACTGGGTGAGCGTCAAATAGCTACGAGATGCCCAGCGCGAGGGAAAAGGTGGGCGCTCACCATGGGCCACTTGGGCCTGCTCGATGATGGGCTTGGGTTGAAGACGGCGTGGCTGCGCTGGGCCGGGAAGTTTCTGGCCCATGCGGGCCCATGAGCAGGGGCACGAGCGCTCGTGCTCGTTCCCGAGCATGGCAACGGCGGCGGATGGCGGCGGGGGTTCCCGGACTCCGGGATGGCGCGAAGACGACGAGGAGGCCGGGAACAGACCGATCTAGGCGAGGGGAGTCAGGATCCGGCGGAACACGGGCCAGATCTGGCTGGAGGAGGCACGGGGCGGCGCTCCGGCGAGCTACAAGGCCGGCGGGGTCGAGTGATGCCCTGGCGGCTGCGGGCAGGAGCTCCGGCGGCGGGGCCCGGGCGTCGAGGAGGCGGAGGTCGCTGGAGGCGGCGGCGGGACGACGAGGAGGCGTCGAGGCGCGAGATCTGGCTTGGGCGCGGAGGAGCGGTGCCCGAGGCCGGCGAGGTCGGCGGCGTAGTCCGGTGGCGCGGGTGGTGAAGTCCGGCGAGACTCCGGCGAGCAGGCACGGTGGATCGGGCGGATCGGTCCCATGTAGGCTCGCGGTGGGCTTTGCGGGCCGGCGGCACAGGGATGGAGCTGGCGGGGACGCGTGGCGAGATAGCGGCGGAGGGACACGTGGTGGCGCGGGATTCGTGGAGGGGCGGCGACTGGACGTGTCCGGCCGATCTGGACGTGTCCGTTGGCGGCGGGGAGGCTAGGCTAGGGTTTGGACCCTGGATTTCGGGGGGAGGTGCATATATATAGGTAGAGGGAGCTAGGAGACTCCAAATGGGGTGCGGTTTTCGCCCACACGATCACGATCAAACGACCGAGAGCATGGAGGGGGTTTGGATGGGCTCATGGGCTGTGGTGAAGAGGGGCTGGGCTGCAAGGAAAGAGGGGTTTTTGGGCTACGCGGTTAACCGTTGGGGCATCAAACGACCTCCAAATGGAACGGAATTTGACGGGCTGTCTACCGGTGCTATACCAAGGCCACTCGGCAAACCTCGGTCCATTTCGAGAACATCTTTATCCCGCTCACGAAAACAAGGTCTGAGAGGTGCGACGAGCGCGTGAGTGTGTCTGTGGTCAGAACGGACAACAGAGAGAACCGGGGGAACCCGAACGGATGCAAGTTTTGAAAAACATGCAGATGAAATGCATATGATGACATGGCAAAATGCAACACGCAAGCAAATGACATGGAAACAAAGGCGAATAACTAGAAGACACCTGACGCATCGAATGCGGGGCGTTACAGCCTTCGACCTCATCATCAGAGGAGAGCGCAATAACCTCGCCGCCCTCTATGCCCCCGTCCTCGCTGCCTTCGACCTCGTCATGGGAGGAGAGCGCGATAACCTCGCCGCCGTCCACGCTGACAAAGATCGCCCGCTCCGCCTCCACGACCTCCGGGTGCTGCCTGGTGGAGCTCTGGCATGTAAGCCTCATCGGCGGCCTCGGCCTTGAGACGCTCCCAAGCCTCGTGGTCCTCCCGTGCCATAGCCGAGCTCACCACCCCTGGTTCCGGCGAAACAAGGTGGACCGGACGTGTGCCAAAGAGGAAATTGAGCCTAGCTAGTAGCCGCGTCGTGCTAGCGGACCTGCCAGCGGTCGTACTCCATGGCCGCGAGCTCGGCCGTGTGGAAGCTACCGAGCCACCTGCGGGTGTGGGTTTCTTGATCTGTAATCTCGGCAACCCACGTCCCCCACCGCCGCTGCCGGACCCCGAGGTAGGACTTCGTCGGCTGTCGGGTCCGGGGAAGGACATGGAAGTCCTCGAACTGGCATAGGGGCGTGGCGACGGGCGGATCGGGGGACCGGCGATGGTGGATCGGGCCCGCGGAGGACGACGGGGACACCTCGGCGGCCACATCGCTGGCGTCGGGCGAAAAGGCCGCGATAAACCTCTTTTTGGCCATTGGCTACTCGAACTCCCCGGCACATAGGTAGAGGTTGAGGATGGAGGCGCCGGCGATGGCGGCGACCTACCAATGGTTTCGAGGGTTGTGTGTGTCCCTGTGAGCGGAGGTTGTGTTTGAGGAAATACTGCGGCAACTGAAAATTTTACTAGGCGGGAGTAACAAGGCGGGGCTATTGAAAATTTGGATCAAGGGCGAGTAGATTTTTTTGAGATTGCGAGGGATGCAGAGGCGGGAGTAAAATGCCAGGGCTACTGAAAATTTGAATCAAGGGACTGAAGCAGAGAGGGATGCAGAGGCGGGAGTTTTGGGGGAGCGAGCTAGTGTGTTGACACGCCAGCTGTGGACTATAGCCGACGCACCTTCTCGCGTAAGCCATAGGCGTACTATACACTGACGGTGCTCCAAGATATTTTGTATTACATCTCACATAGTTGGTGAGAATAAACTGTGTGGGATCTACTTGATTTGAATTACAAAATGGGGTCACAATGGCAATGGACGGTGTTTGAATTGCTAGACCTTTTATCTACAGTGAACATGCAACTGTATGTGTGTCGTAAAAGAATTGGAATTATTCAAGATTTGTTTGGACATTTCATACATTAAATTGGTTTTCTAGCCATTTCAGGTGCACAATTCGAAATTAAACTACATGCACATGCTCCGGTGCATACAAATTGGTTGAAAAATCAGACCTATGTCCTTCAGTGCATGCTTAGGTCCCATGGAAGAAATGAGAATGAATTTTTAGGGGTTCTTTTGGCCTTTTTATCCATTAACTGGGTTTTCTAGGCATTTTATGTGCATAATTCAATTTGAGCTACAAGCACATTCTCCAATGCACCAAAGTTGGTTGAAAACTCACATGTGTCTCCTTGGGTGAATTTCTAGGTCCCATGCAAGAGATGGGAATGAATTTCAAACACCAGGGCACCGTTGATTGTCGGCAAAACATTGAGATACCTGGTTTCTAAATTCTAGTAAATCCAAAACTCGTCTGAAATTCATGAAAATTGGCATGCTATGATGGAGCGGCATCAATAAGCCATAGTAAAAAAATTGTCCCATTTGGGGCTGGTTCGGGTATAAGCTTCTCACAAATTAGAGCTTCTCACAACAAGCATGATGGTTTTGATAGGGAACCTCCCACCTTTGGGGACGAAACGATATCCATTGCCTCTTATTGCTTTCAAAAAATTTCTAGTGTCAACAAAGAACAACAGGAGTGTTGTGTTCAATCTTGGAATTTTTCGGGGTTCGATTGGCCTTTTTTATACATTAACTGGGTTTTCTAGGCATTTTATGTGCATAATTCAAATTTGAACTAAAAGCACATGCTCCAATGCACTAAAGTTGGTTGAAAAATCACATGTGTGTCCGCGGGTGAATTTCTAGGTCCCATGCAAGAGATGGGAATGAAATTCAGACACCAGGGCACTGTTGATTGCCGGCAAAACGTTGAGATGCCTGGTTTTTAAATTCTAGTAAATCCGAAACTCATATGAAATTCATGAAACTTGGCATGCTATCATGGAGCGGCATCAATACGCCATGGTAAAAAAATTGTCCCATTTGGGGCTGGTTCGGGTATAAGCTTCTCACAAACCAGACCTTCTCACAATTAGCATGATGGTTTCGATAGGGAACGTCCCACCTTTGGGGACGAAATGATATCCATTGCCTCTTATTGCTTTCAAAAAATTTCTAGTGTCAACATAGAACAACAGGACTGTTGTGTCAATTTTTTTTATTTTTCGGGGTTTATTTGGACATTTTTATGCATTAACATGGGTTTCTAGGCATTTTATGTGCATAATTCAAATTTGAACTACAAGCACATGCTCAAGTGCATATAAATTGGTTGAAAAATCAAATATGTGTCCTTGGGTGCATGCTTAGGTCCCATGCAAGAAATGGGAATGAATTTTAAACACCAGGGCACCGTTGATTGCCGGCAAAACATTGAGATGCCTCGTTATAAAATTCTAGTAAATCCGAAACTCTTCTGAAATTCATGAAACTTGGCATGCATTCATGGAGCGGCATCAACATGCCGTGGTAAATTTTTTGTCCCGTTTGGGGCAGGTTTGGGTATATGCTGCTCACAAACCAGAGCTTCTCACAACAAGCATCATGGTTTCGGTAGGGAATGTCGCACATTCGGGGACGAAACGATATCCACTGCCTCTTATTGCTTCCAAATTTTTTCTCGTGTCAACATAGAACAACAAGAGTGTTGTGTCATTTTTTGTGATTTTTCGGGGTTCTTTTGGACATTTTTATGCATTAACTGAGTTTTCAATGCATTTATGTGCATAATTCAAATTTGAACTACATGCACATGCTCCAGTGCATATAAATTGGTTGAAAAATCAAATTTGTGTCCTTGGGTGCATGCTTAGGTCCCATGCAAGAAATGGGAATGAATTTCAAACACCAGGGCACCGTTGATTGCCGGCAAAACATTGAGATGCCTCGTTTTAAAATTCTAGTAAATCCAAAACTCGTCTGAAATTCATGAAACTTGGCATGCATTCATGGAGTGGCATCAACATGCCGTGGTAAATTTTTTGTTCCATTGGGGCAGGTTTGGGTATATGCTTCTCACAAACCAGAGCTTCTCACAACAAGCATCATGGTTTCGGTAGGGAACGTCCCACCTTTGGGGACGAAATGATATCCACTGCCTCTTATTGCTTCCAATTTTTTTCTCGTGTCAACATAGAACAACAGGAGTGTTGTGTCAATTTTTGAGATTTTTCGGGGTTCTTGTGGACATTTTTATGCATTAACTGAGTTTTCAATGCATTTATGTGCATAATTCAAATTTGAACTATATGCACATGCTCCAGTGCATATAAATTGGTTGAAAAATCAAATCTGTGTCCTTGGGTGCATGCTTAGGTCCCATGCAAGAAATGGGAATGAATTTCAAACACCATGGCACCGTTGATTGCTGACAAAACATTGAGATGCCTAGTTTTTAAATTCTAGTAAATCCAAAACTCGTTTGAAATTCATGAAACTTGGCATGCTATCATGAAATGACACCTGACATGATGTGGTATTTTTCATGTCCATTTTGAGAGAAGGCCACTCGAATAATGGCAGCCAACAAAGGCATTTTGAAAAAATAACTTCTACTTTAATATCTCAAACATTTGTATAATTCAAAACGTGTGCGTTGTGTTAACCATTCACGCGACGCCACGTGTCTTGGTTTTAATGGCTGTAGGAGGTGCCGTGCGGACAGCTGCTTGACCTTGACTGAACGGGAGTTGTGCGAGCGCAGTTCGGTGCGCAGGCTGACCGAGAGGCGTGCTAGCTATCCTCCAATGCATAGGCTTATCAGGAAGCATGCGAGCTGTACGCTGCACAGACTCACTGGGAAGCGAGCCCTTTGACTTCCATGGCCGCTCGCCTTCCTTTAAATTAATGGCGCCCGAGCCGTAGTTTAATACGGGCGACCTTACTGTTCACCTCCCATTCC